>NW_028234407.1:4308667-4321167 GCF_977035675.1 Penaeus japonicus
TATCTCTACAGACAGAAGATGAGGCCAAATTCATGTCTCAGCTGGACTTCGAAAAGTGGTGTGACGAGGAGGCTAAATTTACCGATAAACTGAAGACCTTCATCAAGCGACAGTTCAGAGAGGTTTGTTAATCGGGTAAAAGGCGAAAGGATGTTAAAGAAAGTGATGATCAGCTTGTATGTTTTCATTCATTTACTCTGTTTTCACCCCTTTCTTATGTATGAAAGAAAGGTAGCCTGTGATAGTTGAAGTGAGTTGGATTTTCATTTATTAATGTACTCAATTACCTTTTTTTTTTACCTGATGTAAATATTTTGATTTTTTTATTTTTTTTTCACTATATTTATTTTTTAAAGTTTTGTAATTTAATATTGATGATAGGCAACCTTTATATATTTATCCTATTTCTCATCCTTCTCTTCTTCCTTTTTCTCTTGCTCTGCTTACCTCCTCCCTCCTTTCTCATTCTCTTCTTCTTCTTCTTCTTTCTTTCCTCCTCTTCTCTCTCCTCTCTTCCTTACATCTAATCCTCCCTTTATTTACCACTCCACAGCTGACTGAAGCCAGCTCACGCTCTCTCTCTCTGTTGCAGGGCATTGGAGAGATTGCAGGCATTGGAGACACATCAGAGTACTGTCTCCTGGATGTGGATCACTTGGACCTCCATCTGGTGAGAGGCTCAGGGAAGGCAGAGTATGCACAGAATGTGGAGGAACTCAATAGGCTCAACAAGTTGTAAGTTTTGCATTCCTGTTTATAGTATGACAGAGTGTTAATTTAGGTGTTTCTGGATCTAGGCTGCAGGTCTGCCTGTCTGGTCATTGCATTTCAGCTACCCATTGAAATGCATTTAGTTCAGCATTAGATTATTAAACTACTGTTCTTATTTTCCACATATCAAATGTAAAGAGAAATTGCAATATCTTGTCACAAGGTATGATCATGTTATTCATTCCACAAACACAATATTCAAGGCTCAGGCAGACAGAGGAGTGGCGGCTAGAGGGTCTGCTGCTTCAGGCGCGAAGGAGAGCTGAGGTGGAGGAAGCAAACCGTCTCTTGGCTGCTGTGCATAGGAATCAGCTTCCTTCCTCTGTCCCACTCCTGCAGTATGTTCTTTTATTGATTTATCCTAAAGAAAATATCTCCCTGTGTCTATTGTGGATATTAGTTGTTATCATGCACCATATTTACATTTAAATGGATATGATTATATATGATTTTATGAACGTTGATTTATTTTTACAACATATACAGCATATAAAGTTTTACTTCCAAATTCATTAATAGACTTCTTATTTGTTTATTCAATAATCAGTAATAATCAAAGATCTCTTCGGTGTCTTGATGATATGCATGACTAATGGCATTACAGACAGCAAGGTCGCGATGCCTCAGAGTCACGTCTGGTGTTGAAACTCAAGAGGGAACAGCAGCAGCAGGTTCTTCTGTCCTTGATCAGTGAAGTGGCACAGCTAGAGAGCACCAGGACCATTTGCGGCAACTACCAGCTCAAATGTCAACGGCAGGAATACTTTTTGCAGAAACAGAAAATTGTGAGTTTGTCCAATTTTTTATGTGTATTTCATGCTTTTTGTTGTTGTCTGAAAACAAAAAGATACAAATACCATCCTCTACTACAATCAAGTGAATCATTTATATATTTATCTGAGCAGGTGATGGATCAGCTGTTAGCTCAAGTGGCACGTCACGACTGGTTCAATGTGGCCCTCGACTTGGAGCACCAGAAAATCAAGGACATCTTAGAGGTGGCTGGGAGTATCAATGCCATCGTGTCCGAGAGGGATTCCAGATACCAAGAGCGGATGGTCAGTAAACATTTTTTTTTCACAAGTTCCCAAACCACTCACATGATATCTGTTTATTCATGATACTGTGTTGATTATTCAAAATCTATGCATATATTGTTTATAGATGTTAGGCCTATGTGCACAGATGTCTGTACATATATTAAAAATGCAAAGTAAAGCCTTGCTCTTAGCTTTGAAGCCATTTAGAAGGCAAAGCATTTCATGGCATAGTTTTGATTGTGGTGGGGCAAAGTGTTGAAATGCAACATCAGAGTTGCACATAAAAAGAATTCTTTCTGTGGTTTGTTGTGTACCTACATTGACCAAATAGCACTAGTGGGGATATGCATTTGGGAGACATGATGCGCTTTGCAATGTACCGTCAGAGCAAAGATGGAAATATTTTGGGAGGTGATATGATACTAGCAACAAAATATTAGAAACTAAATATTGTCATATTTATTTTTTTATTTTTATTATTATTTTTTTTCTCTCTCTCTCAAATGCAATACTTTGTGTATAAGAATATGTAATTTAACTTAATATTCTCTCTGTGTGTCTATCTGTCTATTTATCTCTCTTAGTCTATTTTCCGTGTCATCTCAACCACTTGCACGCCTTTCAGAGACGCTTTCAGTCCCTAAGTAAGCACTATGACGAGACAAAGGCCCTCGGTCAGTTGCCTCCTGCTCTGGTCACCCTATCGCAGCTGATGCCTCTCCCGGCAGGTCCTCACCCACAGGAAGACCAGAAGGATGCTCCTTTGACTGGCAAGACCCTGGAGAAGCAAGTAGAGATGCTGCTCAGAGCGCTTAACAGTGCAAGGGAACAGATGGCAACAGCGAGAAACCCACAGTTCTCGGTGCTCAACAGAATGTAAGTTCCTTCCTGAGGAGATGAGATGGGAGTTCAAGATATAGCTTCTTATAAATGATTTAGTTAATCTGAGGCAATTGAGATGAAAAGGAAAATAAATAAAGGAAAAGTAGATGGTAAGAACATTTCCTCAATGACTCCCTTTTATTCTTACAGGTCCATGAATTGTGCATTACTAGAAACAGGTCTATTTGGGAGTGCTGGGAGTCTGGGAGCTCTTCCTCTAGCCTGGCTTGACCCAGCCGTTGTGGAGAGGTACTCCAAGCTGGACGAGAAAGTCTGGAAGTTCAAACAGAAACTTCTGAAGCTCATTAGTGAACATGAAGAAAAGAAAAAGGCAAGTAGTACCAGTCATGCCATTAGTGTGAAAGGCCTTCATTGGGCATAGTAGGGTATAGCTTATGTGCCCCCTCTTTTTTTTTGTGTGTGTGTGTGTGTCTGTCTGTCTATCTGTCTGTCTGTCTATCTGTCTGTCTGTCTGTGTGTATAGGTTTTTAGTTTTTATCATAATATGCTTTTTTGGGGCAATTGGTTTCTAGAATACACTAGAAATCTGAATATGTGAGAAGTGTAAGGGCATAGAGCTGAGCAAGTAATATATACAGTCATTTGTAGATAGGAAAAATAATTTATAAGGCATTGACTGATTATTGGGAATAATTATATTCTTTAACTCAGAAAATGGTAAATGCTAAGATTAAGATGTATTCCTTTTCCATCCAGATACTCCAGATAGAACCAACTGTGCGTGAAGACTTTATGAAGTGGACCAAGAATCTCATAAGAGGCTCAAGATAAAGATTTTTTCATGGATGTGTATAGTTTGAATTGTTCTGTTATAAAGATTTACTGTAAACTGTTGGCTATGCATATACTTCCATAGTACTTCTGTTTCTGAAATTCAGCTGTAAACAATAAACAGATTTTACTACAGAAATGGTAATTTTGTGTTTACTGTAATTATATTTAAAAAATTATGTTGATTCTGCATTACTGTTATTTTCCCTTGTATATAAAGATATTTCTGTATACTCCTTATTCTTGTAATTCTCAAAATCAACATTTGATATATAATATAATACAATAAAGTGTTTTTATTTATCCCCTTGATAAAGCTTGTATAGTTGTAATCAGTGTATGATGCAAATATAGATTGCATTTAAAAGTCTGAATCGACCCCTTGCATCTGATGACACCCCCATAGGTATCATGACAGTAAAACAGATTTTTCCATTGCCTGATCCTACCTTAAGCCAGCTACTGGCTTAGAGGGAATGTTGGCCCAGGGAGACTTCTCTTTTGTTAGTTAAAATGCTATCAAAATTTTATAGAAGTCAAAATATGATCCTACCGAAACACATACTGAATGGATATTAAATCTTATGATTTGTAAAAGTTATTAGAAATGTATTTGAACTACCCATCCATTTTTTTTATGGAAACTGTCTCAAAATTCTTGCACTGGTTAACAGTACATAGAATTTTATAGGAGAAAGAGAAGAGAGTTCTTTAATCTATTTTTATGACTAACACCAAAGATACTATATCATCTTCGGTAACTTTCCCAGCGCAGAGACTGAAAAATGTATATTGAAAGGATTGAAAAGGGGGTTGAGTATTTGGTATTTAAAGATTAGATAATAATCTTTGATTTATTAATCATCATCGCCCACAAACTACCAAACACATATAATTATATGCGTGAATATTTTTTTTTTATTTCTATATTCAGGATTTATTGTTTGTCAGATGAGACTTCTCAGGTTCAAAATGTCCGGTTTTCGATGAAGATGATTCTATCCATTAAGAGAGAGAGACAGAAAAATTAAATTTAGATAATGATGGATGAAAGGAAAGTTAGATAAACAGACATATATGGATATATAGAGACGTACTAGTAAATACATGGGTACATACGAATAATACGTGAGATAATATATGAGTGTGTAATTGTTTGCTCTATCTTTTTGTATGTATATGAGCTTATACAGCATATGACTGAGCCTTTTATATCAATTTGAATTAGACATTCATTCCTGATGCATCAAATCTTGCGATTTGATGCATCTTATTTCTTCAAACAAAACAATCATACCTAAATGAGGGATAAATGGAAATAATATACTGGTTTTTAATTCATCCTTGTATTAAGAAAACTACAAAGACTTCAGGAATAATTCCAAATTTCTAGAACGGCAGAATAACTTTGTCCTCGGCTGCGTGTCATACCGCCGGGAGAGCCATCTGGGAGCGAATGACGCAATCTGAGTCTCAGTCTCTCGCCGGAAGAGAAGAGAGAGTTTGACCGCCTGTTCCGTCGTGGACTTCTATTCTTCTAGTATTCTCTGAAGGACCCCGCCGCCCTTCCCAATGCTCTCCTACATCGGCAGATCCAGCCAGTTCGCCCCGGCGCTGAAGGGCTCGGTGCAGGCGGTGGCCAACGGGGTCAAGAACGTCGTGCCAGGTGCGGTAGATGCGGCCGCCCCAGAACTCGTTCAGAAACTCCCTCTGGCGCTCACCCCTTCGTCCATGGCCAAGAGATGCCCTTCCGGCGCTGTTGTGGCCAAGGCTGGTCTCGGAGGTACCGAATGGACTCTTTCCCTGGACGCCAGGGCTGAGTTTAGGGCTTTCTTGGGGTTTTGTTTTCGGGGTCGAGGTCGATCAGCTGATCCGGGGCGCCGCCATGATGGCCGATTCACGGATTTTACTTTTACGGGGTTTTTCTCAGACAGTGATCCATTCTGCTTAATGCAAGTGTTTCCGAGTACTTTTCTGTTATTTCTACGTTTATTTGGGTTATTTCGAAGCCATTTTCGTTGCTTGGAAGTAGACTTACGTCCTTAAATTAAGTGCGCAGATTTCCCATCTCATATCTTGGAATTATATATATATCATAGCCTTTAGGGCAAGTAATGCACCGGTTGTAACTATATTCACACCTATATAGGTTATGAGAATAGATTCAGAAGAAAGTCCGTTTTAACACGTTATAAAACCAAAGTCGTCATAGTGTTGTGTAACTCGCATATTTTTTTCGTTTTGTTTTTGTAACTTCAAGTTTTCCGAAACTATAGCAAATGAAAATGTAGTTTTAGAAGCTTAGTGGCATACATAGTCTGTTTTTTAGAATCTGGTTCAATATCATAAGAAATAAGGTGATCACATATATTTATGATGGTCAGTATTTTGTATAAGGTATTATACATATATAGTTCTGTATAGTGAAAGATTGCAGACAGTCTATAATAGTTGATGGTAGCTGAGTTACTGATATAGCCAGAGACTCCAGCGATCTCTGCGACCCATAAACCTTCAGCGCAATGACAAAGGCCAGCAACTCTCCTCCCCTTCAGTATAATGTGATAATCAATATTATTTTCTTAAATTTCATGTTTATTTACTGAGCTTTTTCAAGTAGACTATAGTGTAACAATTTATCTGCAACCAAAATATTTTATCTTTTTTTTTGTAGTAGCCCATTTGGCTTGTGACTTGCCTAGGAGATATATTATAGTAGCTTTTAAGAGGGCAGACAGTCTCTTGTTCCTAGTGAAGGACGTAGCCATTCAGTTGCTCGATTATCTTGGCTGGTACGCCTGTTATTATTAACCTAATCCCAATGGGCCTGGCGAGAAGTGGCAACCCCCTACGCCGGGCCTATGCAATATTGCATTGGGAACGTCACTCTGGTGTGTCGCCCCGTCATCAGGCATTTAGCCATGTCACACGGGTGTGGCACACTGTCATCATAGGGTTAAGCTCTGGTTAAGATAGAACATTCCGTTGGTTCATATCTTCTTGCACAGAGGCATTTTGTACTTTAAAAGGCTTAGCCAATAACATAAATGCTGGAAAGAACAAGGTTGCACAATATATCTGGAGTGAACACCCTATGTTCCAAGCAGAAATATTGTTTTGCAAATGCATTTAGGAGTGAAACATCAGGGAATTGATATAGGTCGTCTGTATTGTAATTCAGTTGAAGCCGATACCCAACATTTTAATACTTTAATACTCATAATAAGAGTTTTTGAAGGTGCGTATTGATAATTGTAGAAACAGAAATTGTAAGGATGAAAAACCAAGATTTCCTAACTTGAGCTGTAACCTTTAATTCCTAAAGGCGGCCAACGTAACAGAACTCATTTCTATTTCTCAGATCTGTTGTATGATACTGTTATCATTATCACTGTTACTATTCTCAATATAATGAATTGGAATATCATTACTTACTACTGATATTGTTACTATCCTCGTAGGAATATACCCGAGATGTTGATCGGAAATGGCTGTACCAATCGCTGCTCATGATAGAGAACAGCCTTCTTTAGAGAATTAATGAAGCTCAAGGTGTTTGGAGGATTATAAAAAATAATTTTACCTTTATGATTGAAGTGGTCCAATATTGTGTTGTGTGTGTGGGGGGGGAAATACGTTAATTCGCAGGTAGCTGCCCTGTGGTTTTGTATTCACTGTGAAAAGGAGGATAGAGTGGCTGTATGTACGTAGAGAGACTACAATCAGGCAGAATTTCGTTAAACCATGGAGGAGGGATGGCATCTATATATGCCATATTGTGGGTCAGCCTAAGTTCCAGATGGTGCTTATTCATACCATGAAAATGGAGGCTGCCTTGTTCAATGCGCTATGTATGCATGGAGTTTTAGGGCTCCATCAGCACTATTTCGCAAGCTACAGCCTTCTAATTTCAGCCTAAACCCTGATTTTCCAATGCGTTTATTGAAAACCATTGTTCCCGCACTCCTGACTTTCATCTTGATATTTAACCCAGTGTAGGGGCATGTAGGCTATGGGCATTTTCTGTTTTGATTGGGCTTGTTATGAACTCGGGTAATTAGAAATCAGAATAGAATTTATAGATATTAGTGATTCTCTCCCTATAGAAATCACACATACCAGTATTCTATCAATTGTTTCTGCATGGTTTATATATGTTATTGTTTATTCTTTGATACACAAGAGAGAATGTGAGTTAGATGAATGAATTAACCCATTAGCAGCGGATCGCATAGACGCGGATTGGCACCGTGCCAAACAATGTAAACCAGCCATCCTACTGCACAAGTATTTATTTAAAACCATGACCAATGGGTTAATTAGTATATAAACAAAACAATGAAGGGAAGAACACATTACACAAATATGGCAATGGCCTTTTCACTTTATTGTTGATTTATCATGTTGTTTACAACTTGTTCCACACAAATCCTTCACATGCCTGAATTTATAGCAAAATAGGAAGGTTCTTGCAAATGAATGTGAAGCCACAAGTCACTCTGTATTTGATATTGTCAGAAATATCCTGATTGCAAATACAACAGTAGAACCAAGGCAAGATCATGGGATTATTGTATAGTTGAACCTTTTTCTTCAATATCCAAATTACAATGTCATTGTTATTCATGGAGAGCTTTTGGGAACATGGGGCAACATATTTAAGATGCCTCACCTTTTTTTTTTTCTGGTTACAGGTTTCAGGAAAAGGGGGTTTGTGGCTTCTTTTATCAATTTCTTTATTGTTAATTTTTTCCTGTTGTTTTTTATACCAGAATTTTTCAAAGAAGTATAGGATATTATCTTAAGTATAAGTCCTGTATACAGATTATGTAATTCTTACCCAACTTCTCTCTCTTTCCAGCATCATCCCAGGTTCGCTTCGCACACACAGACATCCAGGTGCCTGACTTCAGTGCTTACCGCCGTGATGATGTCAAAGATACACGCGCTAAGGCAGGAGAGTCGGCTCCCTCTCGCAGCACCTTCACATACATGCTGGTTGGAGGTGAGACCATTCAAGGACTTCGACCACACATTTTAGTCTTCATCTTCTTCTTAGAATACAGCAACATGTGCACTACATGCACTAATAAGAGGAACTGATCTGCCTGATCATACTAGATTATCTTGCTAGAATTTCCATAGTGGAGTTGTTGTTTTTTTAAGCCTTTATACCAAATCGCATAGGCCACGTGAATTATTTGACATTACAACACTATCGTCTTGCACTTAAGATTGAAGGCTCTCCATCAGAGATCACAGTTCGGGTAAAGTTGGCGTGGACACAATGCAGCCGAAATGATCCTTTTTTTAAAGCTATTGCATTTGTCTTCTAAACACACCCTATGATTAATTGTAACTGACAAAGTGCACAAATAGTGAATACCTGCTACAGAAATCTTTCAGTTAATATTTAGAGATGTTATCTAGTCAGACTTCTATATTATCAGATAACAAAATTGCTAGTGCAGTATTTTCCTGAGTGTCATAAATCTCAAAGGAAAAAGGCTTCTAATGATATGTTTTCCTTTCATTTGCAACAGTTAAGTAAAACGCATTGCATTGCAGGTGGCACTGTGACTGGCATCTACTCGGCCAAGGCTGTCGTCTCACAGTTTGTGTCATCCATGTCAGCCTCTGCTGATGTCTTGGCCTTGGCCAAAATTGAGATCAAGCTAGAAGATATTCCTGAGGGCAAGTCTGTCACCTTCAAGTGGAGAGGCAAACCCCTCTTCGTCCGACACAGGTAAGGGAAGACTGGAGGTGACCATCTCAAATTCTGGCTCGCTCACACATTTTTTTCAACATGTACTTTTTTAAACTCCTGTCATTCCTGTACATACATACATATATATATATATATATATATATAATATATATATATATATATATATATATATATATATATATATACATACATATATATATATGATCTCAAATCTTTTTATTTTTCTTCTTCTTTTTTTTTCTCTTTTTTTTTTTTCTTTATTGAAAATAGAAAAGGATAACCATCTCTATCACCAAAATTCATGAAAAATAATTTTTAGACCTGAAATAACATACTTGCTCGGCTGTCCCTTACCCCAGTTACAGTTCACCTCAAATACTCAACTTTCACCCAGGGCAAATTTGGTCTTAACTCATTGCGGACAGGTGTCATGACGTTCGGGGATTTTGGATCACTGTGCTATTTTATTTTGCTATGAAAAAGGAATGAGTGATGATGGCTACTGCAGTCATAATAACTATAATTACCGTAATATCGTGCTAGCTTAATGTCCAAAACCTAGATGGCACCACTTTTTCCTAGCACCAGCAGGAGAGAGACCCTTGAATGGCACCCATCTACGGTCTCTAGCAAGCACTGTCTCTATTGAGCGATGGCACACACTAAGTTGATGAGCCCTTGCTCTAAAGTACCGCCGATGAAGGATGTGCAGGCAGAACGAGAAGAGGAAGGTGACTCAATCCATACCCAGTGTCTAAAATATGCTCTTGTGCCAATATGGATGCCTTTCACTGTGGCACTCACAGTCACAAGCACAGGTTTCATTCCTCTTCCCTACCTCTTCTTGTTATCTTTATTGTAGGTGGTTATATGTTTCGTATTCGTTCATGACAGCACAAAAATATGAAAAAATAAAGTTGCCTTTTGTCCTCCCATAAAACAGCAATACTTCTATCACATTGAATATAAAGAAAATAATGAGCTAATATGGATAATATACTACAATTTTAGTCAATTGCAGCATTGATAGAGCCTGTCATATGGCACATATAAGTCTCTAAACTCAATAAAACACACAAAAAAATAAAACACAAAAACCGCTCTAGTTTTACAATGAATGACTGAAAGAGATTGGGATGATTCAAATTATATTGCTTCAAGCAGTCTCTTTCTAAAATAAAACCTATCCTGGAGGCTGGGCAAGCAAATTTATCTCCGTCTGCAATGGGTTTATTGTTTGATGAAGAGCTCAATTTTACACTCCGGAAAATGTATGCTATGTGGTATGATGAATAGTTATTAGAAACAGTGTCCGATAGTCTGGAGACAGTTAAGGCAGGAGGATTGAGTGGCAAGTAAAGGGATGTAATAATGCTTAACCCCATGACGACGGTGCGTCACACGAGCTAAATTCCTGATGCCAGGGCGTCATGCCAGTGTGACGTTTCCAGTGCAATATTGCAATGGCCCGGCGTAGGGGTTTCCGCGTAGCGCGTGCCCCGTCGGGAAAGGGTCAATAGAGATAGAGTGGAAGTAGAGAGGAAAATGAACAGGAGCTTAGACTGAGTGTTTTTCTAAAGTATTCTCTTGGGAGTCTAAGTAAGCATCAAGTTGAATTGTATATTTGGAAATGATTGTGAAGGAATCTAGATAAATCTATACCCATGGTGCTATCCGTTGAAAGCGATATTAATTTGAGGGTATGTATATTAGTGTAAGCATTGATTTGATTTTAATATTGCATTTTTTAATGCATATAAAAAAAAGATCTCTTTTTAAGCATCCTGTGATGAAAGATGAAGCTCTCTTGGATAACTTGTTTTGTGCATATATGCTTGAAGGTTTTGTTCTGCATACTCACAATTTGAATTTCAGTAAGGCATTGATAAAAATTGTAGGTAGGCCTTTGCACAAAGAAGTATCTGAAAGAGCCACCAAATGATTTATCAGCCTGAACACAGCCTCATGATTTTCTATCTTATTTCCAGGACTGATGAGGAAATTGCCACAGAAGGGGCTGTGGATGTAGGCACTCTGAGAGATCCAGAAGATGACGCCGTACGATGCAAGGAACCCAAGTGGCTAATTGTGCTGGGCGTGTGCACCCATCTTGGCTGTGTCCCAATTGCTGATGCTGGTGGGTGTCCCTCTGTGGCTTCTCTATTTAAGGAGGTGGGAGGTGGACAATAAATGGTTCCATCTGCATCTGTCTTTCTAAGATCTTGATGAACAGCTGCTGAGAATTCTTTTCCACGTATTCTTTCTTTTTCTTTCCTCTTTTAAGGAGGAGGGGATACTAGATATTAAATGCAGTGTGAGGGCTAGATAGATTATTTAACTATAAATCCATAAAAAAGTATGTACAAAAAATTATTGTTGATCCTATCCAGATTTTGATATTGTAAAACAATTTTTTCAAATGTCGGAGATAGGATATGTAATTTAGCCATTATCCAAATTTCTGTGTTTCTATCCCTCCCAGTCGGTGCCTTTCTTAACCTCCATTCTATAACCTTCCCTTCTCAATATACTTTTAAAACACTTCTAGAATATTTTCCATTTAAAAGATGTAGAGGTCGTCCTTATAGGATCAGATCCATTATGAAATTACGGTCACATAACCTACATTATATTTTTAGAAATAGTGAACGCTTATTATCGGTCTCGTAGAGGGGTACAGTTGCCCCTGCCATGGGTCCCGTTTTGATCTGTCGGGCAGAGTGAGGAGGGGTCCAGCACCCACCAATCTAGAGGTGCCAGAGTACGTCTTTACGCCAGACGGGAAAGTCATTGTAGGCAAGGATCCGTACTAAAAAGAGCAAGACTTGCAGAGGGATAGGATATAGGCCTAGGATATATAGCCTAGGTTTCCAAGCAGTGTTTGTGTGTATGTGGTAAGGTTAGGAGTGTTTCTTTCCTTTTTCTTTTTTCTTATTATCAGTGATAAGTCAAGTAAGGAGGATGCACTTTCCAGTTTAGCTCAGATAATGCAGTGAATATTACTCTGATGATTGTTATGAAAAAAACAGTTGATTTCTAGAATTATGGTTTAAATATTTCTTAGAGTGTATAGGTAAATTTTCAAATTCATTTTGTCATTATTTACATTGATCTATTTTAATAACACTTTTTTTCCCCTTTCTTACACAGTTATAAGCATCTAACTAAAGTTCTAACAATTTGTTTTGTATCACTATCATCTTTCTTGACTCATTTCATTTTATTTGAAACTTTACCATCTCCATAAACACTTACATTACTAGATGTAGATGACTTCCATTCCTATC
>NW_028234407.1:4328667-4331167 GCF_977035675.1 Penaeus japonicus
ATTGTGGTGCTAAAACACGCTATATAAGCTTTTAAGATAATATTACTTTATTCGATGTAAAAAGTAACGGTAAGCAACTTTGATAACCTTTAGGTTATGGAAACATTTTTTTTTTGTATTTATAATACTTTTAGTATAATGGTTAGGGCCTTCGGGTCAAGGAAACACTAGGCTTTGCCTAGTTAACCTACTCGGTAATCTGTCACTGTTAATTCTTAATACTGTAACAATACAGTATATTATACTTACACCGTCAGACAAAATAAACTTAGACCGGATAATGAGAGTTGTTGAACGATAAAAATCCGGATCGAAGAATTTCAGCTTGCATATATGTAACGATTGAAAATTAATTTGTAATGTTCCGATACATCAAAGTTGCAATTGAATTGCATATTATATAATAGTTAACAGTAACGGAAACCTATCATAGGCTGCAGAACATTCTCCTTGGTCCAGTTCCTTCTTTAGTAACAGTATTTATAATTTTCAATGTCCAGTAACAGTCATTAGCTCAAGAGATGTATAATTTTCTAATAACACATTATAAAAGATAACTTTCTTGGTTCAGTGAAATTATTAAGAAAAGTGCATTGAATACACAATTTTAGATTCTGACTTAGGAGATATAGGAATGGATCTTATCGGTTGATAATTTAGTATTTTTTTCCATTTATAATTTAGTTCGTAACGCGGGAAATGTCAAGTATGGTATTAATCGAATAAACCTGAATTTGATCTCATTTAGTATTAGCCGAATTAATCTGAATTTAGTATAATTTTCAAGGGAAACGTTTGCACATTTCGTTCTTAACGAAAATGAACAAAAAAACACAAAAAGAAAAAGAAAAAAAAAAAAGGAAAATTGGCTAATCGGCGGCGGAGTGAACTACCCCCCCCCCCCACACATACACACCCCCAACCCCGACCCCCGGGTTTTCCTGCATTATATACAATTGCAACTATCTGTGCAATCTTGAGGAACCATTTTGTTATATAGATGGTAAGACTAATATACACAATACATGGTTATATGGTGGTGGTTCGGTTCAGTCCGCGTATCAGATATTGGTTTTATTATAATATATATAGAACAAATTAACATTTTCAATACTCCTCTTTATTAGTATAATGGGAACTTTTTTTTGCGAAAAATGAAGATGTTTCATATTCCCTCAACAATGTGATGCAATTGAAAACGTTTGTTTCATATTCATTTATATATTACTCAACTTTTTTTTTTTTTCATATATGCATTACCTTAATGAAACCACTCTTTCCCTCTATATATTATCATTACTTGCCCTGTTAAGCCCTTCATTTTACTCTACTTTCTCTTTACACATATATCCTTACTGTATATTCCCTTTCTTTTGATTCTATGGCTCCAATTTTCAAATTATGTAACGATATGATATAAATTTATATATATATATATATATATATATATATATATATATATATATATATATATATATATATATTGATATATTATTGGTAATCAATTTTCGTAGATTCGTAGCTTTTTTTTCTGTTCAATTAGTATTGTTCTATTTTCTGATCACTACAAGAACTGCTTTATATTTTGTACAAATGTAGACTAGGATTGTTTGACCTTCAAGAGGTGTCAAAACCTCACAAGCTGATAAGGTCACATACACTGGTCCTAAAAAGTTTACTGAGTGGGAAATTTGTCTGTACTCAGAGTATGATCATTTCTAAAAAAGTGATGAGGGTTTAGCATGAAAATTTTGAACATTATTACTGTTAAACAATTTTTTAAAATACTTTTTCTTACTGAATTTAAAATTTTCTTACAAAAATGCAAATTGACTGAGTTGTGTTCCTGCCCGTTTGTCTGTTTATCTGAAGCAGAATTTCCCTATATTCTTTGGTTAAGACCCTAAACACACTCTTAATCTGAACAAGCAACTCTAAATGTGTGAACATGCAGTAATAAATCCGACTGGTTGGTTACAGTAATACTTGTTGTCCTACTGAAGAAAATCAGCGACCTTACTCAAAATGAAAGCATGACCAGCTCTAAATTACTTCAATTCATTTTTTTAAAACCCTCTGCTGACCCTCACAAAAACCCTCTCGACTCTCACTTGGGTCTCAACTTTGGGTTTGGGAACCACTGATCTAAAGTTTCCTTTGTTGGGGGGAGAGGGAGGCAAAGAAAGGACCAGATTTTATCAGTACTCCTAAATGTACCATGGAATGCATCACAATGATTACGTTTTCTACTTCTGAGGTACTCAAGACAAATACACTTTCATTTTGTAACAATTTCTTTATTCCACTAAATGAAGCCTGCAATCCTTACAAGTCACCATACAAAAGTGCAGCAGTCTGTTGCCAGGTCCTTTACTGTATGACAAATGGCTCAGGAATTCAAACAAAAATCATGAGCAGTATTAGTTACAAATGTGGTTTCCATCACGAGTCGTACCAGCATTTATAAAACAACTAATCGTATCTGTACTACAAATCAAAT
>NW_028234407.1:4341167-4343667 GCF_977035675.1 Penaeus japonicus
TTCATGAGACCCCTCTCTCCCTCCCTCCCTCTTTCCCCTCTCCCTCCCCCTCACCTCGCTCGGCACTTTCACTCTTCGCCCGCCCCCCACCCTCACCCCACCCTAAACCCCTCCCCCCCCACCCCATTTAATCATCGTGACAGCGCCACTCACGAATCCGCTACTAGGGCGCCCATGCTCACGGTACTGCCGACGGGAGCGGGCGGTCTCGGTAACAGTAACGGCGGGCGGGGTCGGTTGGCACTCGATGGCCGCTTTTCGACAGAGAAAGAGCGAGGGTGGGGGAAGGGAGGGGGAAGGGAGGGGGAAGGGAGGGGGAAGGGAGGGGGAAGGGAGGGGGGAAGGGAGGGGGAAGGGAGGAGGAAGGTAGGGGGAGGGAAAGAAGAGAAAGAGAGATAGAGAGAGAAAAAAAGGAGGGGAGAAGGGAGAGAGAGAAAGGGAAGGGAAGTGAAGGGAGGGGAAGGGGGAGGGGAAGGGAGAGGGGAGGGAGAGAGGGGGAGGGAGGGGGAGAGAGAGAGAGAGAGAGAGAGAGAGAGCGAGAACGAGAACGAGAGCGAGAACGAGAGAGAGAGAGAGAGGGCCTATTTGGCATGCTCTCTGACCACCTGTCTCCCCATCCTGACTGTCTAACAACCTGCCAGCGGTGTCGGCCTGTAAGCCTGCGTGGCCTGCTTGTCGCACTCGTCAGCTTAATCACTGCATCTACCTACTCCTCTGCATAAGTGTTTATCTGTGAGAGTATGAGAAAATGTGTGAGAGAGTGGGAGAGTGAGAGAGTGAGTGAGAGAGTGGGAGAGTGAGAGAGTGGGCGTGAGAGTGAGTGAGTGGGAGTGGGCGTGAGAGTGAGAGAGTGAGAGTGGGAGTGAGAGAGTGAGTGGGAGTGGGAGTGGGAGTGGGAGTGAGAGTGAGAGAGAGAGTGGGAGTGGGAGTGAGAGTGAGAGAGGGAGTGAGAGTGGGAGTGAGAGTGAGAGAGAGAGTGAGTGAGAGTGAGAGAGTGGGAGTGAGAGAGTGAGTGAGAGTGAGAGAGTGAGTGAGAGTGATAGTGAGAGAGTGAGTGGGAGTGGAAAGTGGAAGAGTGAGTGGAAAGTGGAAGAGTGAGTGCAAGTGAGAGAATGCGCGCGTGCGTGAGCGTGTGCGTGAGCCCTCATCACCATAACGTAAAATAAAACAAAATAGACCGCCCCCACCAACCAGCAAGCGACAAGAGCTAGCTAAACGTTGCGCAAAACGCGAGCGAGGCACAAACCCAAAACAAGCAGACCGCATCACGTTCACGCTGACAGGCACACAATGAAAACAAAAAACAAAAAACAAACAAACAAAAAAAAAGCAAAGAAATGAAAAACAAAACAAAAACAAAACAATAAACTCCATAGAAAAACGTAATCCCAGCCACCGAAAACGAACTCGAAGTAACGAGAGCGAGCAGCGAGCGAGCAGCGACCACAACAAAACAACGCACGCACGACCCCCCACCCCCCTCCACCCCCACACCGCAACGTACTCGCATGGCCTACCTACCTACCCCCCACCCCCCACGCCCCTCTTATTCCATCAGACACTGTTTTACTGCGTGCGTAGCATTGCAAGGGCGTTCACGTTCTATCGGCAGCTCTGCACTGCTTCTTTATCGTGATGCTTATTTCCGTCTTGATGTAGGCCTATGTATCTACGTGTCTCTGTCTCTGCCTATAAGATTGCTTGCCTGTCTCCCCGCCTTCCTGCCTATTTCACCGCCTGTCTGTCTGTCTGTCTGTCTATCTGTCTGCCTGCCTATCTCACCGCCTGTCTGTCTGCCTGTCTGCCTGTCCGCCTGTCTGTCTGTCTATCTGTCTGCCTGCCTATCTCACCGCCTGTGTCTATCTGTCTGTCTGTCTGTCTGTCTGTCTGTCTGTCTGTCTGTCTGTCTGTCTGCCTGCCTGTCTGCCTGCTTATCAAAATAAAAAATCTATACGGATCTATCTCAGCTGATTCGATAAGAGCAGGGCACAGGATATGAGGGCAGACAAATTAAAATGTGTGTGTTTGACGAAGAAAAGGAGAACAGTGAGAATAAGCGAAAGTATAAGAGGGAGAAAAAAGAAAAAAAAATGTGGCAAATAACAGCAACCTGCAGCAATCATTCAAATACAGTAATAAGAAAGGCAAAGAAAAAAAACCCGAAGAAATAAAGAAAAAGAACATAGAAGAGAAGAAAAAAAAGAGAGAAAAAAAAAGATGAAAGATGAGAATCCAAAAGCTCTAGTCCTCCCTCCCCTCCCTTCCCCTCCCCTCCCCTTGTATGGGATCATCCTCCGTCCTTTTGCTATTTAGTGACTGCGTGAATAACCATTTCCATGAAAAAAGAGATCAGCAAGTGAAAGCAAGGTGGTGATGATAGTGGTGATGATGGTGACGATGATGACGGTGGTTTGGTGGTAGCAGGGAGAGAGAGAGAGAGAGAGAGAGAGAGAGAGAGAGAGAGAGAGAGAGAGAGAGAGAGAGAGAGAGAGAGAGAGAG
>NW_028234407.1:4356167-4358667 GCF_977035675.1 Penaeus japonicus
GAGAGGGGGGAGAGAAGATGAGAAGAGATGAGGGAGAGAAGGAGGGGGGGGAAGAAGAGGGAAGAAGGGGAGGAGAGAGAAAGGAAAGAGGAAGGGAAGAGGAAGTGAGAAGAGAGAGGGGAGAAGAGGAGAGGGGGAGAGAAGAGGAGAGGGGGGAAGAGAAAAGAGGGGGAGAGGAGAGGGGGAGCGAGAGGAGGAGGGGGGAGAGAGAAGAGGAGAGGGGGGAAGAGGAGGGGGCGAGAAAGGAGAGGGGGAGAGAAGAGGGAGAGAGGGGGGGGGAGAAGAGAAGTGAGGAAGGGAAGGAGAGAAGAGGAGAGGTGGAAGAGAAGAGAGGGGGGAAAAGGGAGAGGGGGGAAAGAAAGGGGAGGGGAGAGGGAAGAGGAGAGAGGGGAGAGAGAGGGGGAGAGTAGGGGAGAGGGGGGAGAGAAGAGGAGAGGGGGAGAGAAGAGGGAGGGGGGGAGAGAGGGAGAGGGGAGAGAAGAGGAGAGGGGGGAGAGAAGAGGAGAGGGGGAGAGAAGGGGAGAGGAGAGGGGAAGGAGAGAAGAGGAGAGGGGGAGAGAGAGGGGGGGAGAGAAGAGAGAGGAGAGAAGAGGAGAGGGGGGAGAGAAGGAGGGGGGAGAGGGGGGAGAGAAGAGGAGAGGGGAGAGAAGAGGAGAGGGGGAAGAGAAGAGGAGAGAGGGGAGAGGAACGGGGAGAGAAGAGAGAGGGGGAGAGAAGAGGAGAGGAGGGGGAGAGAAGAGGAGAGGGGGAGAGAGAAGAGGAAAGAGGAGGAGGGGGGAGAGAAGAGGAGAGGGGGAGAGAAGAGGAGGAGGGGGGGAGAGAAGAGAGGAGGAGGGAGGGGAGAGAAGAGAGAGAAGAGGAGCAGAGAGAAGAGAGAGAGGAGTAGAGGGGAGAGAGAAGAGGAGAGGGGGGAGAGAAGAGAGAGAAGAGGGAGGAGGAGAGAAAGAGAGGAAGGGGGGAGAGAGAAGGAGAGGGGGAGGAGAGAGGAGAGGGGAGAGAGAGGAGAGGGGGAGAGAGGGAGGGGAGAGAAGAGAGAGGAGGGAGGAGAGAGGAGGGGAGAGAAGAGGAGAGGGGGGAGAGAAGAGGAGAGGGGGAGAGAAGAGGAGAGGGGGGAGAGAAGAGGAGAGGGGGAGAGAAGAGGAGAGGGGGGAGAGAAGAGGAGAGGGGGAGAGAAGAGGAGAGGGGGAGAGAAGAGGAGAGGGGGGAGAGAAGAGGAGAGGGGGAGAGAAGAGGAGAGGGGGAGAGAAGAGGAGAGGAGAGAAGAGGAGAGGGGGAGAGGAAGAGGAAGGAGGGGAGAGAAGAGGAGAGGGGGGAGAGAAGAGGAGAGAAGGGGAGAGAAGAGGAGAGGGGGGAGAGAAGAGGGAGAGGGGAAGAGAGAAGAGGAGAGGGGGGAGGAGAGGAGAGGAGAGGAGAGAGAGAGAGAAGAGGAGAGGAGGAGAGAAGAGGAGAGGAGGAGAGAAAGAGGAGGGGGAGAGAAGAGGGGAGAAAGAGAAGAGGAAGAGGAGAAAGGAGAGAAGGGAGAGAAGAGGAGAGGAGAGAGAGAGAGGGAGAGAAGGAGGGGAGAGAAGAGGAGAGGGGGCGAGAGAATGGGAGAGGGAGAGGAGAGAGAAGAGGAGAGGGGGGAGAGAAGAGGAGAGGGGGAGAGAGAGAGAAAGAGGAGAGGGGGAGAGAGGGGGGGGGTAGAGGAGAGGGGGGAGAGAAGAGGAGAGGGGGGAGAGAAAGAGGAGGGGGGGAGAGAAGAGGGGAGAGAAGAGGAGAGGGGGGAGAGAAGAGGAGAGGGGGGAGAGAAGAGGAGAGGGGGGAGAGAAGAGGAGAGGGGGGAGAGAGGAGGGGGGGGGGAGAAGAGGAGGGGGGGGAGAGAAGAGGAGGGGGGGGGGAGAAGGGGAGAGGGGGTTGAGAGAGAGGGGGGGGAGAGGAGAGGGGAGATGAGGAGAGGGGGGAGGAAGAGGAGGGGGGGGAGAGACGAGGAGCGGGGTAGAGAAGAGGATGAGGGGGGAGAGAAGAGAAGCGGAGAGGGGAGAGAAGAGGAGAGGGGGAGAGAAGAGGAGAGGGGGGAGAGAAGAGGAGAGGGGGAGAGAAGAGGAGAGGGGGGAGAGAAGAGGAGAGGGGGGAGAGAAGAGGAGAGGGGGAGAGAAGAGGAGAGGGGGGAGAGAAGAGGAGAGGGGGGAGAGAAGAGGAGAGGGGGGAGAGAAGAGGAGAGGGGGGAGACGAGGAGAGGAGAGAGAAGAGGAGAGAAAAGAGAAGAGAAGAGGAGAGAAAAGAGAAGAGGAGAGAAAAGAGAAGGAGAGAAAAGAGAAAAGGAGAGGAGGAGAGAGGAGAAGTAAATGTAGTGAAAGGAACGATCTCACGAGAAAGGATGCAGCGGAAGGTAGGCAAAAGATAGGTGGGGGGAGGGGGGAGGGGGGGGCGATGAAGCATCCCGCACGCCTCACTCTCCGTGGCACCCAAGGCATCGCTAGAGTGCCAGGGGCATTAAGAGCCAGACTACAGCGTAGAAATC
>NW_028234407.1:4368667-4371167 GCF_977035675.1 Penaeus japonicus
CCCCCCCATCCCCCCTACTCCCTCCCTTCCCCCCCATCCCCCTCCCTTCCCCCTCCTCGCCCTTCCCACCCCGAGTCCTTTTGTCAAATTCACTTATCTCGGGCGAGCACCTCTCTCGCTTCCTGTCCCCCGCGCCACGGTATACCGCTACTCACCCTCCCACACGGTACACGGTACACGGTGTACGGTGGACGGTACACGGTGCCAGCCACTCTTCTTACCTGAGGAGAGAGAGAAAAAGAAATGGAATTAGTTTGATAGTGATGATAAAATAATAAATAAAAACACGATGGCATCAAATGAACACTCACACTCACTCGCGCCTTCGAGCACTATATGAGGAAGCGTTATGTTACACAGCGCTAGTAAAACAGCTGATGCTAATGTACGGTAAATGCAATTAATAACGGGCACCTATTCTTATCACACTCTTATCTAAAGCCTTGGTGTGGGGGGGAGGGAAGGAAGGGGGGGGAGCAGCTGTGTCACTTCCGCCGATTATAAATTGCCGCTGATATACCCGACTCTTGTAAGGATTAGATTATAGGGGCAAATCAACTACTCACTCTTTTTTTTGTCAAATATTAATGCAAGAAACAAACACTGATGATACCTCCCCCCTCCCCCTCCCCCTCCCACTCCCACTCCACCAACCATTCACCGGCACCGACATGGTAACCATTGCATGCGAAATTTCCATCCTCCCCTCCTCTCCCCCTACCCTCAGTGACCCCCTTCCCCCACTCCCCCACTCCCCCCACCTTCCCAAAGAAACAGAACACTGAGCCACAAAAATCTCACCACGCCACGCCACACCACAAATTGTCCCATGAACGCAAAACGCCACACGTATGTCATACCAGGACGCCACCCGCAACGCGCACATAAACATACCCACATACACACATACAAGTACACACACGTACACCCACACAGACCCACACCCACACTCACTCTCACACTTACACCCACACCCACATTTACACCCACACTCACACTCACATCCACACCCACACTCACACCCACACTCGCACTCACACCCACACTCACACTCACACCCACACTCACACCCACACCCATACCCACACACCAAGGCGAAAGCGACCCCCGCTACAAACATAACACAAAACCATAGCCCCATCGATCAGATGAACTTCTCCCCCACCCACCCTCCTCCTCCTCCTCCCTCTCTCCTTCTCCCCAACACCCCTCGATCACACTCAACCTATTCCCTCGCTTCTGCCGTCAGCATTTACTGCCAGCTATCGTCAGCTCCCTAAAGCTTATTTATGTGTCAGCTCTTCCCTCTCCTCTCTCCTCTCTCTCTTCTCTACCCTCTCTCTCTCTCTCTCAGTTGCTACTCCCTTCCCTCTTCTGTGACGAGACAAATGAAGGGAAAGAAGAGAAAGAGGGGAGGGAGAGAGAAAGAAAGAAAAGGGAGGGAGGAAGGAGGAGAAAGAGGGCAGGTAGAGAGAGAGAGAAAGGAAGAAAAGGGAAGGAGGGAAAAAGGAAGAAGAGGAGGGGACGAAGAAACAAAGAGGGAGGGAGAGACAAAGAAAATGGATGGATGGATGGATGGATGGATGGATGGATGGATGGATAGTTGGATGAATGGGAGTAAGGCGGAGTCGAAGAAGAGGCAGAAGAAAAGGGAGGGAAAGAGAGAGTAACTCAGAAGAAAAGGTACAAACACACAAAAAAACAGGCACACAAAGGAAAAAAAAGACCGAGTGAAAAACAAAACCGAGAATATAGGATTATAAAGAAAGAGCAAAACCATAATGAATATCTAAAAAAAAAAAAGTGAACAAAACACACAAAAAAGAGAGAAAAGAGAGAAAACATCAAAGAGAGAGAGAGAGAGAGAGAGAGAGAGAGAGAGAGAGAGAGAGAGAGAGAGAGAGAGAGAGAGAGAGAGAGAGAGAGAGAGAGAGAGAGAGAGAGACGCAACGATAAACATGAACATTTCATCACGCGCAGGCAATCCACAACATGCATCAGGTGACCTCAGGAGCTGAAGCATGGATGACGAGGGTGACTAACATCCGGCGGGTGAAATGCTATATTGAACAAGTGCTCAGACAGAACGAAATGAAATGGGATACGAAGATTTCCTCCCTCCTTCCCCCTCGAAGCGAAAAGGTACGAGGGAGGGAGGGAGGGAGGGAGGGGAGAGAAAGAGGGAAAAGGAGGGAGGGGAGAGAAAGAGGGAAAAGGAGGGAGAGGAGAGAAAGAGGGAAAAGGAGGGAGGGGAGAGAAAGAGGGAGAAGGAGGGAGGGGAGAGAAAGAGGGAGAAGGAGGGAGGGGAGAGAAAGAGGGAGAAGGAGGGAGGGGAGAGAAAGAGGGAGAAAGAGGGAGAAAGAGGGAGAAGGAGGGAGGGGAGAGAAGGAGAGAGAGAGAGAGAGAGAGAGAGAGAGAGAGAGAGAGAGAGAGAGAGAGAGAGAGAGAGAGAGAGAGAGAGAGAGAGAGAGAGAGAGAGAGAGAGAGAGGGGGGGGGGGG
>NW_028234407.1:4376167-4378667 GCF_977035675.1 Penaeus japonicus
AGGAGGAAGAGATAGAGGGAGAGGGAGAGGGAGATAGAGGGAGAGGGAGAGAGGGAGAGAGAGGGAGAGGGAGAGAGGGAGGGAGGGAGGGAGGGAGGGAGGGAGGAGAGAGAGAGAGGAGAGAGAGAGAGAGAGGAGAGAGAGAGAGAGAGGAGAGAGAGAGAGAGAGGAGAGAAAGAGGAGAGAGAGAGGAGAGAGAGAGGAGAGAGAGAATGAGAGAGAGAGAGAGAGAGAGAGAGGAGAGAGAGAGAGAGAGAGAGAGAGAGAGAGAGGAGAGAGAGAGAGGGAGAGGGAGAGGGAGAGGGAGAGAGGGAGAGGGAGAGGGAGAGGGAGAGGGAGAGGGAGAGGGAGAGGGAGGGAGAGAGGGAGGGAGGGAGAAAGAGAGAGTGAGAGAGGGGCAGAGGCATCCTTCTATCCATCTTCCTCCCTCTCTCTCTCTTTGCTTGGCTACTATTTTCAAAAGTTCTCAGACATAGGGGGTGGCAGGGAAAGGGAAGAGGGGGGGAGGGTTAGAGACATACAGATGGATCGGAGATGCGGTGGGTGGGGGAGTGTGTATAAGGAGGGGGGGGGGGCTGTTCTGTCAGCTGCCAGGGCATTGTATCACCTCACTCCTCCCGTGGTTGGAGTGGGGGTGGGGGTGTTGGGGGTGGGTTAGAGACGCTAGGATTAGGATTATTCCGTTTCGTTTCCTTCGAAATCTTCATTCGGTTGACATCTGCGCGCGTCATCGCGAACGTAAACAAACCCTCCCCGGTATAAACACACGTGTTCTTCCCAGGTCTCTCTCTCTCATTCTCCAGCTTGAGCTTTTGTTCTTCATCTCCTGCCTGCCTGCCTTTCTTTTTCTCCCCGACCACTTCCCCTCCCCCCCCCCAACACCGAAATTACAGCCATGCATGTGAGAAAGTCATGCACAAGAAGGTGGGAAGTTTACATGACTGAGCTTTAAGGAGTCATAAAAAATATATATATATTTCCAACGAAGAAGTGAGACAGATAAAAAGAATGGAGTAACTGCTATAACAATAGCTCTGTGAAAACTATTCTCTCACCTCGCTTTTCTCTTATTCGCGTGAGGGAGTGACTGGGTAAGTGGGTGAAAATGAGTGCGTGCGTGCGTGCGTGTGTGTCTGTGTTTGTGTGTGTCTGTCTACCTGTGTTCCTGTGTGTCTGCATTTCTGCTTGCCCGAGTATCTAATGCATGCCTGCCTGCCTGCCCACCTGCCTAGCTTCCCATCTGCCTGCCTATCCACCTGCCTGCCTACCCACCTGCCTGCCTACCCACCTGCCTAGCTTCCCATCTGCCTGCCTACCCACCTGCCTGCCTTCCCATCTGCCTGCCATACCCATCTGCCTGGCCTCCGTCTCCCTCACCCCCCCATCCCTCCCCGGCTTCACTCCCTCCCCGGCAACATACGAACCCCCCAGGGAGTTGGATACATCTGCCCTTTTTTTTTCTCTCTCTCTCCCTCTCTTCCGTCCTCTCGGCAGACCGACCATCTGACGCCAGGAGAGAACCCGCAGTTTAAACATACGCGACAGTACCGAGAGCGAACGGAATAGGTAGTTCTGGCTTACTTTCTCACTCTCTCGATCTCCATCTCGACCTCAACCTCCCCCTCTCTCTCTCTCTCTCTCTCTCTCTCTCTCTCTCTCTCTCTCTCTCTCTCTCTCTCTCTCTCTTATTCATGTTTCCCCTCTTCATTTTCTTAACATTCGTCCTATTTGCTCCCTACCGGCCCCATTCCCCCTATTTCCTAATTTCCCCCTCGCCAATTTTCTGACACGGAGGAATGACCAGAATAAAACAATTTTACGACCTTAAAATCCCGTCAGAATCACCGTGAAAGGTCCACTTCCAGTAGAAGGGGGGGTGGGGGGAGCCCGAATATAATCTCATCTTGGTAAAATTAACAAACAAATAAATAAATAAATAAGCAAATAAATAAACAAACAAACACAAACATAAATCAAAGAAATAAACAAATAAATCTGATCCGTGAAATCATATAATAAATTTCCACAACAACTTATTAGGTTTCGACAGTTAGGTAAGTAAGTAACTCACCAAGCAATATCATCATCGGCTTGGGATAAACCTCCACCAACACCTGATAGCATTCCTCTCTTTTCCAACGCTCTTCGGTAAATTCGTAAATCAACTCAACTCCTAAGCCACAATAAGAGGAGCAGCACAGAAACCGCACACGTTTCGAGTCCACTAATCGCGCACGTTTCGAGTCCACTAATCGCGCACGTTTCGAGTCCACTAATCGCGCACGTTTCGAGTCCACTAATCACGCACGTTTCGAGTCCACTAATCACGCACGTTTCGAGTCCACTAATCACGCACGTTTCGAGTCCACTAATCACGCACGTTTCGAGTCCACTAATCGCCCACGTTTCGAGTCCACTAATCACGCACGTTTCGAGTCCACTAATCGCCCACGTTTCGAGTCCACTAATCACGCACGTTTCGAGTCCACTAATCGCCCAC
>NW_028234407.1:4383667-4386167 GCF_977035675.1 Penaeus japonicus
TGATTATCTACATTTAAAACAGTATATAAAAATACAATTATCACGATAAATTGCTATGATCATTATTACTATACTACCGTCGCTGAAACATCCTTGACAAAAACACCCAAAGCAAAGACAAAGAAGAAAAGGAGACAAGGTGAAGAAGTAGACATTACGCAAATGATGACCCCCTCCCCTCCCCTCCCCTCCCCTCCCCCAATGTAACTACAACGCAATCCGGCGTCACGGAACTGCTGTTGCGCCGCCGTTACCACCGTGGCGCAACGACACCCCCCCCCCCTTTACCCCCCTCTCTCTTTCTCCCCTTTCTTCACCTCACTTCTCCCTTCGCCCCCACCCCCCTCTCCCCCTTCCTTTCTTCCACCTTCGCCCTCGTCCTCTCTCTCTCTCTCTCTCTCTCTCTCTCTCTCTCTCTCTCTCTCTCTCTCTCTCTCTCTCTCTCTCTGTGTCTCTGTGTCTCTCTGTCTTTCTTGACTCCCCTATCCCTCCTCCTTTCTTCCTCTCCCTTTCACCTTCTCTCCCATCCCCCCTACCATCCCCCTCCTAAAAAGCCACCAGCCAGGCAACGATATCTGATGACGTCATCAACGACGGCAGTAACGGAGAGTTCACTTAATTGCAAAAGGTCTGCAAACTGCGAAGTTTTTTTTTTTCTTCTTCTTCTTCTTCTTCTTCTTCCTCCTGTCTTTATCTTCATAATCGGCTTTGCTTTATTTACTTCTTTTTTTAGGCGTTTTGACTCTCTTTATCGCACAACGAAAAATTAAAAACACGTTTCTCCTATGTTTGGGGTATCTCATTCTCCCTCACATTCTCATACCAACGTGACATTTTTATTTCTGCTTGCAGTCTGGAAAAAAAAAACGCAAAGACAAACACACACACAAACATACAAATAAATAAATAAATAAATAAATAAATAAATAAAAATAAATAAATAATAAACATATGTAAAAAATAAAAAACAACAACCACCCACCATCGACAATCGTCTTCCATCCATCCAACCCCTTAGTAATCAGACGAACGAAAAAAAAAGAAGAGAGAAAATATGGAGACAAAACCCCACACCTCCCCCCTCCCCCCGCCCCTGTCTCACCTGTGCTTTCCCCTTACCTTTTCCTTTGCCCTTCCCCTTCCCCTTCCCTTTCTTTTTTCCCTTTCCCCTTCCCTTTTCCGCAACGTAGGATTGGCCAATTGTAAGTGGGAGAGAGTCTTGCGGTTTCCCATCCCCTGGAGAAGCGGGAAATGCGGGGGTGGAGTGAGAGGGGGAAGGGTGAGGAGGAGGAGGTGTTGGCGGTGAGACCTCCAGCGGGGAAGGAAGGGGAGGGGAGAGGGGCAGGGATGGGGATGAGGGGAGGGCAGGGGAGGGGAGGGGAGGGGAGGGGAGGGAAAAGGGGAGGGGGAGGGGAGGCGAAGGAAAGGGAGAGGGGGAGGGGAAAGGGAGAGGGGGGAGGGATGGGGAAGAGGGGAGGGCAGGGGAGGGGAGGGGGAGGGAAAGGAGAGGGGGGAGGGGAAGGGAAGAGGAAGAGAACAGGAAGGGAGAGAGGATGCTATGCAAATCCTCATGCGTGTGATTCCATTCTCTTTCTGCAGTGTATGTATGTGTGTGTGTGAGGGGGGGGGGTTGTGTTTGAGTTTGTGTGTGAGAGAGTGAGTGAGTGAGTGAGTGAGTGAGTGAGTGAGTGAGTGAGTGAGTGAGTGAGTGAGTGAGTGAGTGAGTGAGTGAGTGAGTGAGTGAGTGAGAGTGAGAGAGAGAGTGAGAGTGAGAGTTCGTGTGCGTGTTTGTGTGTGAGTTTCAGTGAGTGAGTGCGTGTTCGTGTGTTCTTTTGAGTGAGTGAGTGAGTGAGTGAGTGAGTGCACGTTCGTGTGTTCTTTTGAGTGAGTGAGTGAGTGAGTGAGTGAGTGAGTGAGTGAGTGAGTGAGTGAGTGAGTGAGTGAGAGAGTGAGAGAGTGAGAGAGTGAGAGAGTGAGAGAGTGAGAGAGTAAGCTAGCTCACACCCTCCCTCCCTCCCTCGCCCGCCCGCCTTCGAATAAGTATCCTTCGCCGTGAGTCAGTGACCGCAGTCTTCCTGTTCGCTGGTCTATCCTGGTCGCTCTATCTTTGGGAGGGAGGGATGCCTCCCTCCTTCGCGCGCCCTTCGCCTTTCGGAGGGAAACCCTTTCAGGAGAACAAGGAAAAGGAAAAGAAGGTGAAGGAGGAGAAGGAAAAGAAGGAGAAGTAGGAGGAAGAGGAGGAGGAGGAGGAGGAGGAGAAAGAGGAGGAAGTGGAGGTGGAAGAGAAGGAAGAGGAGGAAGTGGAGGAGGAGGAGGAGGTGGAGGAGGAGGTGGTGGAGGTGGTGGAGGAGGAGGGGGAGGAGGAATAGAAGAAGGAGGAGGAGGATAATAATAATAATAATATTATTATTATTAATAATAATAAGAAGAAAGAAAAAGACATAAAAAACGAGAGAAAAAAAGAAAGAAAGAAAGAAAGAAAGAAAGAAAGAAAGGGGTT
>NW_028234407.1:4396167-4398667 GCF_977035675.1 Penaeus japonicus
TGGCCTTGAAAAAGCCTACCACAAACCATTAGATGACACACATAATGAAGGATGGGGGCGGAGGGGGGGGAATGTAAAGGGATAGGTAAGAGGAGGTGGGGGATGGGGGGGATTCACCTTGGGTTCCGAACGCAACAATGAACAGCTGTTTTGAACAAGGAACTTTTGTCATCTAAACCAATTCATCATCAGTTGCAAATTCACAGCTATTTATTTCTCAATGCCTCACCTTGAGCACTGCTAAACAGAGATTGTTCAAGAGACTTAATTTGTTGTCACCTTGACGACTTTTAAACAATGACTATCCTTGATGTTCAAACCGCTGAAGATATTCTGTTGCTACCATAAATTCTTCCATAATAAACCTATCTTATATAGAATTCATCAAGAATGTATAACATATATGAAAGAACAAAGAAAATTAATAACATTATCAACAAAACAAATCCAAGAAAATCATACAATTCACACATTTTTGTTGCTATGAAATTCCTCTCTCAAGGTATTCAAAAACAAAACTCTTCATAATTATAGAGGTTTCTTAACAAATTACATTTCAACCTGTCACCATCACCATCACCATCATTATCAGTTTCATTACCACCATCATTATCATTATCATCATCATCATCATCATCAAATATACACTTAAAAAAATGAGGGATGATAAAAAACATTCTGTGCATATTTTACGTATTTTCCCAATGGTAGATTTTAATCAGACATTGACCAAGATGAAACTTGAGTTATTCACTACAAAAGGAGTGCAGAATGTATTGAATATTGCCAATGTTCATTTTTTTAAACTTTCTTTCTATGCAAATCTACTAGACTGCCTGAATATCATTAACAAAATCCATCTCCTTACATTTGTAATACATTTGTTGCTTGAATATATGGAAATTAGTCTGCACAAAAAAATATGTATATACTTTAATTCAATGCTATCAAAGTGATTAAGCTTCTGTACATATATACTGTAGTCCCCTCCTGACGCCCCCCCTACCCAATAAAATTATACACAGATAACAAAAATGAAATTAAAGTGATAAAAAAAAAAAAGAGAGACTGCGCACTATCTTACTGACTTAGCAAGGGTGCAGCCCGATTTCAAGCTGCTTAAGGGCATATTAAGTAGGACCGTACACAATACAAAGTAAAAATTAAAACGAAAGAAAATCTCAAGTCTTCAAAAATGTGTCATGTTAATATGCAAAATCTTTTTGAAATCTTAAAAACAAATGCAATTTGTAACTGTTCTTATGGAGATCTTCTTGAATCCATCTAATCCAGGCTGTGGATCGAATCTTCCTTATTCTTTTCACATTTTCAAAAGAAATCTCGACTCAACTGTTAACGTCACAACCCAAATTATCTGCAGGATGTTTTCCTATAAAATAGGAATGTGGATTTGGATAGAATGCAATCAATATATGTATAAAAGAAAAAAAAAATATATATATATATTCTGAAAGCTACTCTCAGTGTAGTAGTGACATCAGTAACTGATTACAGGACACCTAAACTTCAGCCTCCTAGCCTTGTGCCAACCAGCCCTCTGGCAAAGGCCAACAAACCTCTCCCACGTACATCCTGGAAAAATAAAACTTGCAGACCTCTCTGGCAATCTATCATCAAATACAGAAGTAGGCCAAGCTCTATCTTGCAAGAATATATGTGGTGGTAGTTAACTGGCTTTGCTGAAGCATGAAGTGCTGACCTTACAACTATCACTCTACGCTGCACCACTATCATGTTGGGCTTTCAATTGTTGTCCTTCAACGACAAATCACAAGTTTAAATTGGCTCTGAGTAGAACATGGTGGCACTGTGTAAGCATCTTCAAAACATTTAAAAGAGTCATTTACCAAAAAATCTGCTTCTTTATTTGGAGAAGGAGAAGAGATTTCCAATGCTTTTTCATTTAGAAAAAAAATATATATATATATCATCACTACGAAGAAATACATTAGATCATTTTTGCTTCTTATTGTGGCAGTATTTCTTTGACATCCAAAGTCCAACTCAACCAGTATTTTATGAATTTTCTTAATTTGCTTTGAATTTACAGATAATTGCCTGATTTATGGGAAATTGCTATGTCTGTTGCTTATCTCCTCTTATCTCTCTCTCATGACAAACACAGTCACTCAAATAGTCTTAAAATCAAAATAAAAATGTTGAAAATTCAGCCTGGAGTTTGCCAAGACTCCTGAAAAATAGCAAGATGCCTTTGGAGTTTTCACTGGTTCTTTATTGCTAAGGACTATGCAATAGGTATTAGTATTGCTTAATTGCTCTGGCATGTTGCTACAGCACAGGTCAAGGTGAACAGGGCAATGATGCTGTTTGCAGACGTCAAACACCCACAGGGGAACTCGACGCAGAAAATGTACATGTAGCTGACCTTCGTAAATGCAATATAAACCTCTTGGAGGTGAAAAGGGCGGAAATCCTGCTCTCCTGACGCGAAAAAGACCGACAACCACAACTACCCCCA
>NW_028234407.1:4403667-4421167 GCF_977035675.1 Penaeus japonicus
TTGAAAATTAGATGATGCCTTACACAATAAATGCTTATAGTGGAAACAGATAATAAAGTTCTTAAAACTGTAATTATACATTTTCACTGTTTTCAGATGTGTCCGTAAGCGGCGCTCACGCATTTTGGCTAAGTCTTCGTACTTGCGTGTTTGGGTATGCGTATATAGATGCTTTTGTTAATACAGATTTTTGGAATACTTCATCCTAAATACTTCATCCGAATCCTCGTAGTGAACCGAACACGACAATACAGTTTTTCTATTTAAACTTTACCTAGTCAGGACTCACAACCTTTCCGCATCACCTACAACAACACGCAAAGATTTCACTCCTTCCTCTCTCCATCTCTGCCTCATGGTCAACCACAACTCATACTCATCGTTACGAATTCACCCTTCGCTTATCGTCACACCCTCATTCACCGATGCTGAATTGCGATGAAGTTATGCAAGTTCAGTTCAACATTCATGTGAAACGTAGAGTTGGAGCAACATCATCTGTGGGTACGAAGTTTCGAACATGTATGATTTGGAGTTTCGGTGTTTTGAAGCATTTCCAAACCTCCAGTAAATTTTATTTAATTTAAGACAGAAACATGGGGAATATTCTCCTAATATCTTTGCCATGATTCAAATATGAAAGTTTCAACAACAGAAGAGAAGTAAAATATTTAGACGGATAGTGTCAAGTGATAAATTCAATAGGAAAAAAGTTCTAACACGTGGAATATAGCAATATGGAGGTACCGCGGGAGGTTATAGGTCTACATATAATCGTGACCACTCGAAGGGCAAAGGTACTTAAACGTGTGCATAAAATCCGAGGCCGGAGATAAGTATCACTTCATTAAAAGCGTGCAGATACATAGTCATATATTTTCCCTGGGGGTATTCCACAGCACACTTATGTCATCCGCGGTATATTGACAGTCATGCCACGGGTGCTGGGAGAAGGAGCTGTGGAAGAGGAAAGAGGAGAAGGAGAAGATGGAAGAGGAGAAAGAAGAAGATGGAAGAGGAGAAAGAAGAAGAGTGCATGAAATAGAAAAAAAGAGAGAAGGAGAGGAAGGAAAAAAACGCGAGATATTTAAACCCAGATTCTTTTCTTGTGCAGAATGAGAGAAGAAAAATATGAATAAGAAAAATAGAAGATGCCCTGAGATGACCTTCATTTGATCTTAGTTTGTGCCATTTCTCGAGTGGAGAAACCGAGGAAAATGACATAGAATTAAAAAAAAAGGAGAGAAGGTGACGGAGAACAAAAACAAGTCACTTACCCAAGCCAATGTGACTCAAAAACCTGTTACTTTGTGTATTACTTTGGTTCTACGATTCCAGGATGGACCATTTCCTGGCCCATTTGAAATCGTAATCTTATCATTATTTTTATCATGATAAGTTGCTCTTAGTAACAATAATTAAGAGAAAATGAATAGTTGTTTTAGTAAGTGTGATTAAATAATAATAGAAGAACTTTTTTCATATCATGAGAACAGAAATGTTCGATTGAGTTTCAACGTAAAATTTAGAACTAAAACGAAAAAGAACGAAGCAATTTGATTTGTTATCGCCTCTCATTATGACTATATTGGTACCGCCGTTAAAAATATCTATACATGTTCATAGAATGTAACCTACATCCTCTCCCAGATCCTTCCCAGACTCTAATTCCTATACATAGGATCCTTTCCTTGGACTTGTGATTCTTATAAATAAGATCCTTTCCTTGGGCTTGTGATTCCTATAAGTAGGATCCTTTCCTTGGATTTGTGATTCTTATAAATAGGATTCTTTCCTTGGACTTGTGATATCTATAAATAGGATCCTTTTCTTGGACTTGTGATTCTTATAAATAGGATTCTTTCCTTGGACTTGTGATTCCTATAAGTAGGATCCTTTCCTTGGATTTGTGATTCTTATAAATAGGATTCTTTCCTTGGACTTGTGATACCTATAAATAGGATCCTTTTCTTGGACTTGTGATTCTTATAAATAGGATTCTTTCCTTGGACTTGTGATTCCTATAAATAGGATCCTTTCCTTGGACTTGTGATTCCTATAAATAGGATCCTTTCCTTGGACTTGTGCTTCCTATAAATAAGATCCTTTCCTTGGATTTATGATTCCTATAAATAAGATCCTTTCCTTGGACATGTGATTCCTATAAATAAGATCCTTTCTTTGGACTTGTGATTCCTATTAATAGGATCCTTTCCTTAGACATGTGATTCCTATAAATAAGATCCTTTCTTTGGACTTGTGATTCCTATAAATTGGATCCTTTCCTTGGACTTGTCATTCCTATAAATAAGATCCTTTCCTTGGATTTATGATTCCTATAAATAAGATCCTTTCCTTGGATTTATGATTCCTATAAATTGGATCCATTCCTTGGACTTGTGATTCCTATAAATAGGATCCTTTCCTTAGACATGTGATTCCTATAAATAAGATCCTTTCTTTGGACTTGTGATTCCTATAAATTGGATCCTTTCCTTGGACTTGTCATTCCTATAAATAAGATCCTTTCCTTGGATTTATGATTCCTATAAATAAGATCCTTTCCTTGGACTTGTGATTCCTATAAATAAGATCCTTTCCTTGGACTTGTGATTCCTATAAATAAGATCCTTTCCTTGGATTTATGATTCCTATAAATAGGATCCTTTCCTTAGACATGTGATTCCTATGAATAAGATCCTTTCCTTGGACTTGTGATTCCTATAAATAAGATCCTTTCTTTGGACTTGTGATTCCTATAAATAGGATCCTTTCCTTGGACTTGTCATTCCTATAAATAAGATCCTTTCCTTGGACTTGTGATTCCTATAAATAAGATCCTTTCCTTGGACTTGTGATTCCTATAAATAAGATCCTTTCCTTGGATTTATAAATAAGATCCTTTCCTTGGACTTGTGATTCCTATAAATAAGATCCTTTCCTTGGACTTGTGATTCCTATAAATAAGATCCTTTCCTTGGACTTGTGATTCCTATAAATAAGATCCTTTCCTTGGATTTATGATTCCTATAAATAAGATCCTTTCCTTGGACTTATGATTCCTATAAATAGGATCCTTTCCTTGGACATATGATTCCTATAAATAGGATCCTTTCCTTGGATTTATGATTCCTATAAATAAGATCCTTTCCTTGGATTTATGATTCCTATAAATAAGATCCTTTCCTTGGATTTATGATTCCTATAAATAAGATCTTTTCCTTGGACTTGTGATTCCTATAAATAAGATCCTTTCCTTGGACATGTGATTCCTATAAATAAGATCCTTTCCTTAGACATGTGATTCCTATAAATAAGATCCTTTCCTTGGACTTGTGATTCCTATAAATAAGATCCTTTCCTTAGACATGTGATTCCTATAAATAAGATCCTTTCCTTGGACTTGTGATTCCTATAAATAAGATCCTTTCCTTGGACTTGTGATTCCTATAAATAAGATCCTTTCCTTGGACTTGTGATTCCTATAAATAAGATCCTTTCCTTGGACTTGTGATTCCTATAAATAAGATCCTTTCCTTGGACTTGTGATTCCTATAAATAAGATCCTTTCCTTGGACTTGTGATTCCTATAAATAAGATCCTTTCCTTGGACTTGTGATTCCTATAAATAAGATCCTTTCCTTGGACTTGTGATTCCTATAAATAAGATCCTTTCCTTGGACTTGTGATTCCTATAAATAAGATCCTTTCCTTGGATTTATGATTCCTATAAATAAGATCCTTTCCTTGGACTTGTGATTCCTATAAATAAGATCCTTTCCTTGGACTTGTGATTCCTATAAATAAGATCCTTTCCTTGGATTTATGATTCCTATAAATAAGATCCTTTCCTTGGACTTGTGATTCCTATAAATAAGATCCTTTCCTTGAACTTATGATTCCTATAAATAAGATCCTTTCCTTGGACTTGTGATTCCTATAAATAAGATCCTTTCCTTGGACTTGTGATTCCTATAAATAAGATCCTTTCCTTGGACTTGTGATTCCTATAAATAAGATCCTTTCCTTGGATTTGTGATTCCTATAAATAAGATCCTTTCCTTGGACTTGTGATTCCTATAAATAAGATCCTTTCCTTGGACTTGTGATTCCTATAAATAAGATCCTTTCCTTGGACATGTGATTCCTATAAATAAGATCCTTTCCTTGGACTTGTGATTCCTATAAATAAGATCCTTTCCTTGGACTTGTGATTCCTATAAATAAGATCCTTTCCTTGGACTTGTGATTCCTATAAATAAGATCCTTTCCTTGGACTTGTGATTCCTATAAATAAGATCCTTTCCTTGGACTTGTGATTCCTATAAATAAGATCCTTTCCTTGGACTTGTGATTCCTATAAATAAGATCCTTTCCTTGGACTTGTGATTCCTATAAATAAGATCCTTTCCTTGGACTTGTGATTCCTATAAATAAGATCCTTTCCTTGGACATGTGATTCCTATAAATAAGATCCTTTCCTTGGACTTGTGATTCCTATAAATAAGATCCTTTCCTTGGACTTGTGATTCCTATAAATAAGATCCTTTCCTTGGACTTGTGATTCCTATAAATAAGATCCTTTCCTTGGACTTGTGATTCCTATAAATAAGATCCTTTCCTTGGACATGTGATTCCTATAAATAAGATCCTTTCCTTGGATTTATGATTCCTATAAATAAGATCCTTTCCTTCGTATTGTGATTCCTATAAATAAGATCCTTTCCTTGGACTTGTGATTCCTATAAATAAGATCCTTTCCTTGGACTTGTGATTCCTATAAATAAGATCCTTTCCTTGGACTTGTGATTCCTATAAATAAGATCCTTTCCTTGGACTTGTGATTCCTATAAATAAGATCCTTTCCTTGGACATGTGATTCCTATAAATAAGATCCTTTCCTTGGACTTGTGATTCCTATAAATAAGATCCTTTCCTTGGACATGTGATTCCTATAAATAAGATCCTTTCCTTGGACTGTGATTCCCATAAATAAGATCCTTTCCTTTGACCTGTGATTTCTATAAATAAGATCCTTTCCTTGGACTTGTGATTCCTATAAATAAGATCCTTTCCTTGGACTGTGATTCCTATAAATAAGATCCTTTCCTTGGACTTGTGATTCCTATAAATAAGATCCTTTCCTTGGACATGTGATTCCTATAAGATTCCTTTCCTTGGACTTGTGATTCCTATAAATAAGATCCTTTCCTTGGACTTGTGATTCCTATAAATAAGATCCTTTCCTTGGATTGTGATTCCTATAAATAGGATCCTTTCCTTGGACTTGTGATTCCTATAAATAAGATCCTTTCCTTGGACTTGTGATTCCTATAAATAAGATCCTTTCCTTGGACTTGTGATTCCTATAAATAAGATCCTTTCCTTGGACTTGTGATTCCTATAAATAAGATCCTTTCCTTGGACTTGTGATTCCTATAAATAAGATCCTTTCCTTGGACTGTTGATTCCTATAAATAAGATCCTTTCCTTGGACTTGTGATTCCTATAAATAAGATCCTTTCCTTGGACTTGTGATTCCTATAAATAAGATCCTTTCCTTGGACTTGTGATTCCTATAAATAAGATCCTTTCCTTGGACTTGTGATTCCTATAAATAAGATCCTTTCCTTGGACTTGTGATTCCTATAAATAAGATCCTTTCCTTGGACTTGTGATTCCTATCGACAGGATCCTTTCCTCGGATTTGTGATTCCTATAAATTAGATCCTTTCCTTGACTTGTGATTCCTATAAATAAGATCCTTTCCTTGGACTTGTGATTCCTATAAATAAGATCCTTTCCTTGGACCTGTGGTTCCCAAAAATAAGATCCTTTCCTTGGACCTTTTGATTCCATAAATTAGGTTCCTTTCCTTGGACTTGTGATTCCTATAAATAAGATCCTTTCCTTGGACTTGTGATTCCTATAAATAAGATCCTTTCCTTGGACTTGTGATTCCTATAAATAAGATCCTTTCCTTGGACTTGTGATTCCTATAAATAAGATCCTTTCCTTGGACTTGTGATTCCTATAAATAAGATCCTTTCCTTGGACTTGTGATTCCTATAAATAAGATCCTTTCCTTGGACTTGTGATTCCTATAAATAAGATCCTTTCCTTGGACTTGTGATTCCTATAAATAAGATCCTTTCCTTGGACTTGTGATTCCTATAAATAAGATCCTTTCCTTGGACTTGTGATTCCTATAAATAAGATCCTTTCCTTGGACTTGTGATTCCTATAAATAAGATCCTTTCCTTGGACATGTGATTCCTATAAATAAGATCCTTTCCTTGGACTTGTGATTCCTATAAATAAGATCCTTTCCTTGGACATGTGATTCCTATAAATAAGATCCTTTCCTTGGACTTGTGATTCCTATAAATAAGATCCTTTCCTTGGACTTGTGATTCCTATAAATAAGATCCTTTCCTTGGACTTCTGATTCCTATAAATAAGATCCTTTCCTTGGATTTATGATTCCTATAAATAAGATCCTTTCCTGAGACTTGTCATTCCTATAAATAAGATCCTTTCCTTGAACTTATGATTCCTATAAATAAGATCCTTTCCTTGGACTTGTGATTCCTATAAATAAAACCCTTTCCTTGAACTTGTCATTCCTATAAATAAGATCCTTTCCTTGGATTTATGATTCCTATAAATTGGATCCATTCCTTGGACTTGTGATTCCTATAAATAAGATCCTTTCCTTGGACATGTGATTCCTATAAATAAGATCCTTTCCTTGGACTTGTGATTCCTATAAATAAGATCCTTTCCTTAGACTTGTGATTCCTATAAATAAGATCCTTTCCTTGGACTTGTGATTCCTATAAATAAGATCCTTTCCTTGGACTTCTGATTCCTATAAATAGGATCCTTTCCTTGGACTTCTGATTCCTATAAATAAGATCCTTTCCTTGGACATGTGATTCCTATAAATAAGATCCTTTCCTTGGACTTGTGATTCCTATAAATAAGATCCTTTCCTTGGACTTGTGATTCCTATAAATAAGATCCTTTCCTTGGACTTGTGATTCCTATAAATAAGATCCTTTCCTTGGACTTGTGATTCCTATAAATAAGATCCTTTCCTTGGACTTATGATTCCTATAAATAAGATCCTTTCCTTGGACTTGTGATTCCTATAAATAAGATCCTTTCCTTGGACTTGTGATTCCTATAAATAAGATCCTTTCCTTGGACTTGTGATTCCTATAAATAAGATCCTTTCCTTGGACTTGTGATTCCTATAAATAAGATCCTTTCCTTGGATTTATGATTCCTATAAATAAGATCCTTTCCTTGGACTTGTGATTCCTATAAATAAGATCCTTTCCTTGGACTTGTGATTCCTATAAATAAGATCCTTTCCTTGGACTTGTGATTCCTATAAATAAGATCCTTTCCTTGAACTTGTGATTCCTATAAATAAGATCCTTTCCTTGGACTTATGATTCCTATAAATAAGATCCTTTCCTTGGACTTGTGATTCCTATAAATAAGATCCTTTCCTTGGACATGTGATTCCTATAAATAAGATCCTTTCCTTGGACTTGTGATTCCTATAAATAAGATCCTTTCCTTGGACTTGTGATTCCTATAAATAAGATCCTTTCCTTGGACTTGTGATTCCTATAAATAAGATCCTTTCTTGGACTATGATTCCTATAAATAGATCTTTCCTTGGACTTGTGATTCCTATAAATAAGATCCTTTCCTTGGACTTGTGATTCCTATAATAAGATCCTTTCCTTGACTTGTGATTCCTATAAATAAGATCCTTTCCTTGACTTGTGATTCCTATAAATAGGATCCTTTCCTTGGATTGTGATTCCTATAAATAAGATCCTTTCTTGGACTTGTGATTCCTATATATAAGATCCTTTCCTTGGACTTGTGATTCCTATAAATAAGATCCTTTCCTTGAACTTATGATTCCTATAATAAGATCCTTCTTGGACTTGTGATTCCTATAAATAAGATCCTTTCCTTGGACTTGTGATTCCTATAAATAAGATCCTTTCCTTGGACTTGTGATTCCTAATAAATAAGATCCTTTCCTTGGATTCCCCTTGGACTTGTGATTCCTATAAATATAAGATTTGGACTTTTGTGATTCCTATAATAAGATCCTTTCCTTGGACTTGTGATTCTATAAATAAGATCCTTTCCTTGAACTTGTGATTCCTATAAATAAGATCCTTTCCTTGGACTTGTGATTCCTATAAATAAGATCCTTTCCTTGGACTTGTGATTCCTATAAATAAGATCCTTTCCTTGGACTTGTGATTCCTATAAATAAGATCCTTTCCTTGGACTTGTGATTCCTATAAATAAGATCCTTTCCTTGGACTTGTGATTCCTATAAATAAGATCCTTTCCTTGGACTTGTGATTCCTATAAATAAGATCCTTTCCTTGGACTTGTGATTCCTATAAATAAGATCCTTTCCTTGAGCTTGTGGTTGCTATAGATAAGATCCTTTCCTTGAACTTGTGATTCCTATAAATAAGATCCTTTCCTTGGACTCTTGATTCCTTTAAATAAGCTCCTTCCACTGGACTTGTGATTCCTATAAATAAGATCCTTTCCTTGGACTTGTGATTCCTATAAATAAGATCCTTTCCTTGGACTTGTGATTCCTATAAATAAGATCCTTTCCTTGGACTTGTGATTCCTATAAATAAGATCCTTTCCTTGGACTTGTGATTCCTATAAATAAGATCCTTTCCTTGGACTTGTGATTCCTATAAATAAGATCCTTTCCTTGGACTTGTGATTCCTATAAATAAGATCCTTTCCTTGGACTTGTGATTCCTATAAATAAGATCCTTTCCTTGGACTTGTGATTCCTATAAATAAGATCCTTTCCTTGGACTTGTGATTCCTATAAATAGGATCCTTTCCTTAGTCTTGTGATTCCTATAAATAAGATCCTTTCCTTAGACATGTGATTCCTATAAATAAGATCCTTTCCTTAGACATGTGATTCCTATAAATAAGATCCTTTCCTTAGACTTGTGATTCCTATAAATAAGATCCTTTCCTTAGACTTGTGATTCCTATAAATAAGATCCTTTCCTTGGACTTGTGATTCCTATAAATAAGATCCTTTCCTTGGACTTGTGATTCCTATAAATAAGATCCTTTCCTTGGACTTGTGATTCCTATAAATAAGATCCTTTCCTTGGACTTGTGATTCCTATAAATAAGATCCTTTCCTTGGACTTGTGATTCCTATAAATAAGATCCTTTCCTTGGACTTGTGATTCCTATAAATAAGATCCTTTCCTTGGACTTGTGATTCCTATAAATAGGATCCTTTCCTTGGACTTGTGATTCCTATAAATAAGATCCTTTCCTTGGACTTGTGATTCCTATAAATAAGATCCTTTCCTTGGACATGTGATTCCTATAAATAAGATCCTTTCCTTGGACTTGTGATTCCTATAAATAAGATCCTTTCCTTGGACTTGTGATTCCTATAAATAAGATCCTTTCCTTGGACTTGTGATTCCTATAAATAGGATCCTTTCCTTAGACATGTGATTCCTATAAATAAGATCCTTTCCTTGGACTTGTGATTCCTATAAATAAGATCCTTTCCTTGGACTTGTGATTCCTATAAATAAGATCCTTTCCTTGGACATGTGATTCCTATAAATAAGATCCTTTCCTTGGACTTGTGATTCCTATAAATAAGATCCTTTCCTTGGACTTGTGATTCCTATAAATAAGATCCTTTCCTTGGACTTGTGATTCCTATAAATAAGATCCTTTCCTTGGACTTGTGATTCCTATAAATAAGATCCTTTCCTTGGACTTGTGATTCCTATAAATAAGATCCTTTCCTTGGACTTGTGATTCCTATAAATAAGATCCTTTCCTTAGACTTGTGATTCCTATAAATAAGATCCTTTCCTTGGACTTGTGATTCCTATAAATAAGATCCTTTCCTTGGACTTGTGATTCCTATAAATAAGATCCTTTCCTTGGACTTGTGATTCCTATAAATAGGATCCTTTCCTTAGACATGTGATTCCTATAAATAAGATCCTTTCCTTGGACTTGTGATTCCTATAAATAAGATCCTTTCCTTGGACTTGTGATTCCTATAAATAAGATCCTTTCCTTGGACTTGTGATTCCTATAAATAAGATCCTTTCCTTGGACATGTGATTCCTATAAATAAGATCCTTTCCTTGGACTTGTGATTCCTATAAATAAGATCCTTTCCTTGGACATGTGATTCCTATAAATAAGATCCTTTCCTTGGACTTGTGATTCCTATAAATAAGATCCTTTCCTTGGACTTGTGATTCCTATAAATAAGATCCTTTCCTTGGACATGTGATTCCTATAAATAAGATCCTTTCCTTGGACTTGTGATTCCTATAAATAAGATCCTTTCCTTGGACTTGTGATTCCTATAAATAAGATCCTTTCCTTGGACTTGTGATTCCTATAAATAAGATCCTTTCCTTGGACTTGTGATTCCTATAAATAAGATCCTTTCCTTGGACTTGTGATTCCTATAAATAAGATCCTTTCCTTGGACTTGTGATTCCTATAAATAAGATCCTTTCCTTAGACATGTGATTCCTATAAATAAGATCCTTTCCTTGGACTTGTGATTCCTATAAATAAGATCCTTTCCTTGGACTTGTGATTCCTATAAATAAGATCCTTTCCTTGGACTTGTGATTCCTATAAATAAGATCCTTCCCCTGATCATGTGATTCCTATAAATAAGATCCTTTCCTTGGACTTGTGATTCCTATAAATAAGATCCTTTCCTTGGACTTGTGATTCCTATAAATAAGATCCTTTCCTTGGACTTGTGATTCCTATAAATAAGATCCTTTCCTTGGACTTGTGATTCCTATAAATAAGATCCTTTCCTTGGACTTGTGATTCCTATAAATAAGATCCTTTCCTTGGACTTGTGATTCCTATAAATAAGATCCTTTCCTTGGACTTGTGATTCCTATAAATAAGATCCTTTCCTTGGACATGTGATTCCTATAAATAAGATCCTTTCCTTGGACTTGTGATTCCTATAAATAAGATCCTTTCCTTGGACATGTGATTCCTATAAATAAGATCCTTTCCTTGGACTTGTGATTCCTAAAATATAAGATCCTTTCCTGGACTTGTGATTCCTATAAATAAGATCCTTTCCTTGGACATGTGATTCCTATAAATAAGATCCTTTCCTTGGACTTGTGAATTCTATAAATAAGATCCTTTCTTGGACTTGTGATTCCTATAAATAAGATCCTTTCCTTGACTTGTGATTCCTATAAGTAAGATCCTTTCCTTGGACTTGTGATTCCTATAAATAAGATCCTTTCTTGGACATGTGATTCCTATAATACCTTTACTTATGATTCCTATAAATAAGATCCTTTCCTTGAACTTGTGATTCCTATAAATAATATCCTTTCCTTGGACTTGTGATTCCTATAAATAAGATCCTTTCCTTGGATTTATGATTCCTATAAATTGGATCCATTCCTTGGACTTGCGATTCCTATAAATAAGATCCTTTCCTTGAACTTGTGATTCCTATAAATAAGATCCTTTCCTTGAACTTGTGATTCCTATAAATAAGATCCTTTCCTTGGACTTCTGATTCCTATAAATAAGATCCTTTCCTTGGACTTGTGATTCCTATAAATAAGATCCTTTCCTTGGACTTGTGATTCCTATAAAAAGATCCTTTCCTTGGACTTGTGATTCCTATAAATAAGATCCTTTTCCTTGGACTTGTGATTCTATAATAAGATCTTTCTTGGACTTGTGATTCCTATAAATAAGATCCTTTCCTTGGACTTGTGATTCCTATAAATAAGATCCTTTCCTTGGACATGTGATTCCTATAAATAGGATCCTTTCCTTGGACATGTGATTCCTATAAATAAGATCCCTTCCTGGACTTGTGATTTGATTCCTATAAAATAAGATCCTTTCCTTGTCCTATAAATAAGATCCTTTCCTTGGACTTGTGATTCCTATAAATAGATCCTTTCCTTGGACTTGTGATTCTATAAATAAGATCCTTTCCTTGGATTTATGATTCCTATAAATAAGATCCTTTCCTTGGACTTGATTCCTATAATAAGATCCTTTCCTTGACTTGTGATCCTATAAATAAGATCCTTTCCTTGACTTGTGATTCCTATAAAAGATCCTTTCCTTGGACTGTGATTCCTAATAAATAAGATCCTTTCCTTGACTTGTGATTCCTATAAATAAGATCCTTTCCTTGGACTTGTGATTCCTATAAATATCCTTTCCATTGGATTTATGATTCTATAAATAAGATCCTTTCTTGGATTTATGATTCCTATAAATAAGATCCTTTTTTGGACTTGTGATTCTATAAAGATCCTTTCCTTGAACTTATGATTCCTATAAATAAGATCCTTTCCTTGGACTTGTGATTCCTATAAATAAAACCCTTTCCTTGAACTTGTCATTCCTATAAATAAGATCCTTTCCTTTGATTTATGATTCCTATAAATAGATCCTTTCCTTGGACTTGTGATTCTATAAATCCTTTCCTTGGACTTGTGATTCCTATAAATAAGATCCTTTCCTTGGACTTGTGATTCCTATAAATAAGATCCTTTCCTGGACTTGTGATTCCTAAAATAAGATCCTTTCCTTGGACTTGTGATTCCTATAAAATAAGATCCTTTTCCCTTGGACATGTGATTCCTATAAATAGGATCCTTTCCTTGGACATGTGATTCCTATAAATAGGTTCCTTTCCTTGTGTGATTCCTATAAAGATCCTTTCCTTGGACATGTGATTCCTATAAATAGGATCCTTTCCTTGGATTTGTGATTCCTATACATAGGATCCTTTCCTTGGACTTGTGATTCCTATAAATAAGATCCTTTCCTTGAACTTATGATTCCTATAAACAAGATCCTTTCCTTGGACTTGTGATTCCTATAAATAAGATCCTTTCCTTGGACTTGTGATTCCTATCAATAAGATCCTTTCCTTAGACATGGGATTCCTATAAATAATTTCTGTTGTGATTCTAAATAAGATCCTTTCCTTGGATTTATGATTCCTATAAATAAGATCCTTTCCTTGGACATGTGATTCCTATAAATAAGATCCTTTCCTTGGACTTGTGATTCCTATAAATAAGATCCTTTCCTTGGACTTGTGATTCCTATAAATAAGATCCTTTCCTTGGACTTGTGATTCCTATAAATAAGATCCTTTCCTTGGACTTGTGATTCCTATAAATAAGATCCTTTCCTTCGACTTATGGTTCCTATAAATACGATCCATTCCTTGGACTTGCGATTCCTATAAATAAGATCCTTTCCTTGAACTTGTGATTCCTATAAATAAGATCCTTTCCTTGAACTTGTGATTCCTATAAATAAGATCCTTTCCTTGGACTTGTGATTCCTATAAATAAGATCCTTTCCTTGGACTTGTGATTCCTATAAATAAGATCCTTTCCTTGGACATGTGATTCCTATAAAATAAGACTTTCCTTGGACTTGTGATTCCTATAAATAGATCCTTTTCCTTGGACTTGTGATTTCCTATTAAATAAGATCCTTTCCTTGGACTTGGGATTCCTATAAATAAGATCCTTTCCTTGGACTTGTGATTCCTATAAATAAGATCCTTCCTTGGACTTGTGATTATAATAAGATCCTTTCTTGGGATTTATGGATTCCTATAAATAAGATCCTTTCCTGAACTTGTGATTCTATAAATAAGATCCTTTCCTTGAACTTATGATTCCTATAAATAAGATCCTTTCCTTGGACTTGTGATTCCTATAAATAAAACCCTTTCCTTGGACTGTGATTCCTATAAATAAGATCCCTATAAATAAGATCCTTTCCTTGGACTTGTGATTCCTATAAATTAAGGATCCTTTCCTTGGACATGTGATTCCTATAAATAAGATCCTTTCCTTGGACTTGTGATTCCTATAAATAAGATCCTTTCCTTTGGACATGTGATTCCTATAAATAAGATCCTTTCGACTTGTGATTCCTATAAATAAGATCCTTTCCTTGGATGTGATTTCCTATAAATAGGATCCTTTCCTTGGACTTGTGATTCCTATAAAAAGATCCTTTCCTTGGATTGTGATTCCTATAAATAAGATCCTTTCCTTGGACTTGTGATTCCTATAAATAGATCTTTCCTTGGACTTGTGATTCTATAAATAAGATCCTTTCCTTGGACTTGTGATTCCTATAAATAAGAATCTTTCCTTTGGACCCTTGACATGTGATCTATAAATAAGATCCTTTCCTTGGACTTGTGATTCCTATAAATAAGATCCTTTCCTTGGACTTGTGATTCCTAAATAAGATCCTTTCCTTGGACTTGTGATTCCTATAAATAAGATCCTTTCCTTGGACTTGTGATTCCTATAAATAAGATCCTTCCTTGGACTTGTGATTCCTATAAATAGGATCCTTTCCTTGGACTTGTGATTCCTATAAATAGGATCCTTTCCTTGGACTTGTGATTCCTATAAATAAGACCTTTTCCTTGGACTTGTGATTCCTATAAATAAGATCATTTCCTTGGACTTGTGATTCCTATAAATAGGATCCTTTCCTTGGACTTGTGATTCCTATAAGTGAGATCCTTTCCTTGGAATTGTGATTGCTATAAAGAAGATCCTTTCTTGGACTCCTTTACTTGTGATTCCTATAAATAAGATCTTTTCCTTGGACTTGTGATTCCTATAAATAAGATCCTTTCCTTGGACTTGTGATTCCTATAAATAGGATCCTTTCCTTGGACTTGTGATTCCTATAAATAAGATCCTTTCCTTGGACTTGTGATTCCTATAAATAGGATCCTTTCCTTGGACTTGTGATTCCTATAAATAAGATCCTTTCCTTGGACTTGTGATTCCTATAAATAGGATCCTTTCCTTAGTCTTGTGATTCCTATAAATAAGATCCTTTCCTTAGACATGTGATTCCTATAAATAAGATCCTTTCCTTAGACTTATAATTCCTATAAATAAGATCCTTTCCTTGGACATGTGATTCCTATAAATAAGATCCTTTCCTTAGACTTATAATTCCTATAAATAAGATCCTTTCCTTGGACTTGTGATTCCTATAAATAAGATCCTTTCCTTGGACTTGTGATTCCTATAAATAGGATCCTTTCCTTGGACTTGTGATTCCTATAAGTAGGATTCTTTCCTTGGACTTGTGATTCCTATAAATAAGATCCTTTCCTTGGACTTGTGATTCCTATAAATAAGATCCTTTCCTTAGACTTATAATTCCTATAAATAAGATCCTTTCCTTGGACTTGTGATTCCTATAAATAGGATCCTTTCCTTAGTCTTGTGATTCCTATAAATAAGATCCTTTCCTTGGACTTGTGATTCCTATAAATAAGATCCTTTCCTTGGACTTGTGATTCCTATAAATAAGATCCTTTCCTTGGACTTGTGATTCCTATAAATAAGATCCTTTCCTTGGACTGGGGATTCCTATAAAATAGGATCCTTTCCTTACTTGTGATTCCTATAAACTTAGACATGTGATTCCTTAAATAAGATCCTTTCCTTAGACATGTGATCCTATAAATAAGATCCTTTCCTTAGACTTGTAATTCCTATAAATAAGATCCTTTCCTTGACTTGTGATTCTATAAATAAGATCCTTTCCTTGACATGTGATTCCTATAAATAAGATCCTTTCCTTGACTTGTGATTCCTATAATAAGATCCTTTCCTTAGACTTGTGATTCCTATAAATAAGATCTTTCCTTAGACATGTGATTCCTACAAATAAGATACTTTACTTGGACATGTGATTCCTATAAATAAGATCCATTCCTTTTCCTTAGACTGTGATTCCTATAAATAAGATCCTTTCCTTGGACTTGTGATTCCTATAAATAAGATCCTTTCCTTGACTTGTGATTCCTATAAATAAGATCCTTTCTTGGACTTGTGATTCCTATAAATAAGATCCTTTCCTTGGACTTGTGATTCCTATAAATAAGATCCTTTCCTTGGACTTGTGATTCCTATAAATAAGATCCTTTCCTTGGACTTGTGATTCCTATAAATAAGATCCTTTCCTTAGACATGTGATTCCTATAAATAAGATCCTTTCCTTGGACTTGTGATTCCTATAAATAGGATCCTTTCCTTGGACTTGTGATTCCTATAAATAAGATCCTTTCCTTGGACTTGTGATTCCTATAAATAAGATCCTTTCCTTGGACTTGTGATTCCTATAAATAAGATCCTTTCCTTAGACATGTGATTCCTATAAATAAGATCCTTTCCTTGGACTTGTGATTCCTATAAATAAGATCCTTTCCTTGGACTTGTGATTCCTATAAATAAGATCCTTTCCTTAGACATGTGATTCCTATAAATAAGATCCTTTCCTTGGACTTGTGATTCCTATAAATAAGATCCTTTCCTTGGACTTGTGATTCCTATAAATAAGATCCTTTCCTTTGGACTTGTGATTCCTATAAATAAGATCCTTTCCTTGGACTTGTGATCCTATAAATAAGATCCTTTCCTTGGACTTGTGATTCCTATAAATAGATCTTTCCTTGGACTTGATTCCTATAAATAAGATCCTTTCCTTGGACTTGTGATTCATATAAATAAGATCCTTTCCTTGGACTTGTGATTCCTATAAATAAGATCCTTTCCTGGACTTGTGATTCCTATAAATAAGATCCTTTCCTTGGACTTGTGATTCCTATAATAAGATCCTTTCCTTGGACTTGTGATTCCTATAAATAAGATCCTTTCCCTTGGCCTTGTGTTTCCTATAAAAAAGATCCTTTCTTGGACTTGTGATTCATATAAATAAGATGCATTCCTTGGAATAGTGATTCATATAAATAAGATCCTTTCCTTGGACTTGTGATTCCTATAATGAAGATCCTTTCCTTGGACTTGTGATTCCTATAAATAAGATCCTTTCCTTGGACTTGTGATTCCTATAAATAAGATCCTTTCCTTGGACATGTGATTCTAAATAAGATCCTTTCCTTGGACTTGTGATTCCTATAAATAAGATCCTTTCCTTGGACTTGTGATTCCTATAAATAAGATCCTTTTTCCTTGGACTTGTGATTCCTATAAATAAGATCCTTTCCTTGGACATGTGATCCTATAAATAAGATCCTTCCTTGGACTGTGATTCCTATAAATAAGATCCTTTCCTTGGACTTGTGATTCCTATAAATAAGATCCTTTCCTTGGACTTGTGATTCCTATAAATAGATCCTTTCCGACTTGATTCCTATAAATAGATCCTTTCCTTGGACTTGTGATTCCTATAAATAAGATCCTTTCCTTGGACTTGTGATTCCTATAAATAAGATCCTTTCCTTGACTTGTGATTCCTATAAATAAGATCCTTTCCTGGACTTGATCCTATAAATTTTCCCTATAAATAAGATCCTTTGGACTTGTGATTCCTATAAATAAGA
>NW_028234407.1:4431167-4433667 GCF_977035675.1 Penaeus japonicus
TGAGAGAGAAAGAAAGAAAAGAGAGAAAGAGAGAAAGAGAGAAAGAAAGAAAGAAAGAAAGAAAGAGAAAGATTGTGTAGCTAAGTATGAGCTACAGACACAGACACATAGAGAGAGAGAGAGGGGCATACCTAATGACTTTTATTACTGGGGGGGGAAGAAGCTTCTGATTTGCCAGTAAAATAAGCAAAAGCACTCCCTATTTACAAAGGAGACAGAATAGAGACAGAGACAGAGAGAGAGAGAGAGAGAAAGAGGAGTTGGAAAAGGCAATTTGTACGGTTAATGTAAATGCGTGTCTGTAACCACTTATTTATGAGCAATACAAGTGAGCATTTTTGGGATCTCATTTGGGTATAAATTGTGACCTGATTGATTACATCCAAATAATTTGCCAATTCTCATAACATTATTTCCAAAATTTAAATACAACAATGGAATTTTGTACGGACATTGTTTTTCGTTTTAAACATAAATATATATATATATGTATGTGTGTGTATGTGTGTGTGCGTGTGTGTGTGTGTGTGTGTGTGTGTGTGTGTGTGTGTGTGTGTGTGTGTGTGTGTGTGTGTGTGTGTGTGTGTGTGTGTGTGTGTGTGTGTGTGTGTGTGTGTGTGTATGTGTGTGTGTGTGTGTGTGTGTGTGTGTGTGTGTGTGTGTGTCTGTAAATATGTATGAATATGAATAAATAAATAAATATATATATATATATATATATATATATATATATATATATATATATATATATATATATATATATATATATATATATATGTAAACACACGTACACACACATCCATACATGCAGATATATATCTATATCTATATATAAATTATAAGTGGACTCATGCATTACCAAATGCAAATCATACATCTTTTTTCTTTATCTGATCCCTAAGAAAATGTGATACATAAATTAAAGCACTGTAAAAAAAAAAATGTTAAAAATCACATATACCAAGGAAAAAACAAAAAGGGAGAAAAAAGCGTTTACATTCAAATAATTTGCATAAGTTTATCTCTTCCTCTGTGACATAGTAGCACTAACAATAATGACTTTATTAAAAGTCAGAGCAAAATAAATGAGCATACAAAATTAAAATTACAATCAATCCATCAATTACAGATCTCCCTTTCTTTCATCTGTACTTCTTGCAAGACCCACCTTAGCTGGTCATAGGCAGCAACATAGACACAGAGAAGAACAAACTAATATAAAACAAACCAATATAAAATAGCATTAACATATAGCTGCCATTATGTACAGTAACTACAACCAAGTCTTTCATCTTCCGTCTAGACTTCACTTTGTAAGATGCTAAGGTGTGGTGCTCCTCATTTGTTTATGGATAATCAGCATTAAAATCACTTTGTTGAGTGAGTACTTACACTTTAGAAGCACTCAGGCTCCAGTTGGAAAGGACGGAACAAAACAAAACAAAACCAAGTATTCTTCTGTAAACTTACATTACTGGTTTGTGAAATTCTTGCTGGCAGGCTTAATTAAATAACGAGATGAACCAAAATTGGTTAAAAACAAATCAAAAGGCTAATAAATAGGCTTCTTCCCTCTTTGTTTCCTAATATCCAACTGGGCAGATATTGCAACGCTTATATGCACGTACTACCATGAACATTAATCAGGAAGAAAAAGAAGTACCGGGAATTTCACTGACAAAAACAACAATGCTAAAACAAATCAAGTGAAATAAATGACATGAAGTAAATGGAAGACTATGCAATAACATCATGAGAAGTTTAACAAATCCAAAATCACGAACAGCAAACTGTTTCTAGCTTGTTAAGGTGTGCATATCATTGGAAGAATGTCAGTCAAAAATAAGGCTTTTCACATCAGTGTAAATTTCTCTTCTTGTCTGATTCACTGAATATATCCCCTAAGTTGACAATGCGCTGGTGGTTCTCATTATATTTCATTATGATTCTCAGTTTGTACCATGAAAACAACCAATAAAAACAGGACTCATTCAAGCAAAATACAAATACACTATGAACCGCAAGTGACACAACATTTATCCTAATAATAATAATCAGAACAATAATATTGATATCAATAATAATTATGAACATCATATCCACATATTCATGCAAGGCTAACCTATTCCAAAATTAAAATCCACATATAAAAAAAAGAAGAAAGAAGAAATTGCTTTGAGACAATAATCGCTGTTAAAATATCCCTCACTAAGTATAACATTGCCACACTCTCTTGTGGAAGTCAGTAAGTCCTTCTATGTGACTACATGTTGAAAATTCTGGGTACGTACTTTTCTTTTGATTTTCCCCGAGGTCTACTCTGCATTCTATTAAAAGTCTTTCCACACTGACTAGTAGGTACACTGATCTAAGTCACTCAGCATATTATTCATCTAAATCATTCAAAATATGAATATCTGACTATCGTACATATGATCTGTGTAGGTAACTGAACTCCTTTCATTATTAAAAATATAATGATGTATATCTTCTTGTCTAA
>NW_028234407.1:4438667-4441167 GCF_977035675.1 Penaeus japonicus
ACACAGGTTAATGCTGCCTCTCTTCACACCACCAAACTTCAGTTGTTTCAGCGTGATGGTACCACAGAAGGGGATCAGCTTTGTTATGTCTTTCCCGTTGTATATGACTCTGAAGAAATAGTTACTTCGCTGGTGTGCATCTTGTGCATTCGTGGTGTTATGGTAGACTTCCAGAATAAGCCGAGAGGCATAGTGAGGCAGTGGATAGTTGGGGATGGAGAGGCTGTCCAGGAGGTATTTGAGGGTCTTGTCGTGGCCCGAATACACTACGGCACGTGGCCTGCCCTCTCCTATCATTCCATCTATGGATACCATAATGCTCTTCAGCATTCCATATGACTTTAATTTTGCTGCCTTGCGCTGGGCAGATGTGCGCTTCTGCTTCCCCTCCCAGTCTGCGTAGGAAATCAGACTTGTAACCTCCTCTACCCTGACACATTTGCCATCATAACAGGGCAGGGAAGCTCCATGACAGACATAGGACAGAAGGGCATCTTGCATTACCAAGGGATTGGTGATGTCATCTGCTGTGGGACTTGCCTTAATAAGCGGACTAAGTCTGCGAACTAAATCCATAACCCCCGGGTGCGATTTGCGGTAATCCCTGCGCTCTTGCTCATACTTCTGATCATAGGTGTCAATTTTCTCACAGCGGCACTCATTCTCACAGAAGCTCACGCCCTTCCCATCGCGAATACGTATTTTGGAAATATTGAAGCCAGGAAGAAAGGCATAAAGGAAAGCAAGTAGGCTCTGGAATGTGCGCCTGTACTTTGTGCTGTACACGATGATGTCATCAAATTCCTGCTTGTTGCCTATTAAATTTAGTTCATCAAAGTAAACCTCCCTTAGTGCCTTTCCTAGCTGCAGGTGCTGGGCAACACCCTGGGGTGTCAAGTGACCTATGTTGCACTTGGAAGGAGGGGGAAGTAAGGGGTACTTCATAAAGGGTCCTACAAAATTGATGTAGGTGTTGGTCTTGGAGGTGTTGAGTATATCACTAACGTACTTCTTGTAAAGAGGCGTCCCGTAGCTCTTGTGACCACAGTTTATGCTTGACAGGTTGCTTACCGGCAGCAGAGGCCCGCGATCCCCATGGCGGAAGGCAATAAGCACCCCAATCAGCTCATATTGTGACGGTAAGACACCTGTATAAATAAAAAAAATTAAAAATCACAAGTCAACATCAACACTATGAAAGTTTTTCTTCTTAAATGAATCAACAAAATACGAATAAAATTATAACCAACAGGTTAAGTCAGTTCGACTATACCAGTAATATCAATAATATTAATGGCCATAACATATATTTCTAAAAATATTTTACCATCATAATGAAATGAAATGAAAAAAAAAAAAAAAAAAAAAATCAGACATATCTAAATTCTGACTATAAATATACTTCAAGGTCTGACCTAAAGCAAAACTGACCCACAATCTTGAATAATGACAACAGAATCTAATATCATAATTTTACCCAGCAAAAAAAAAACAAATGAACCTACCACATTTTCACTCAAAAACATTAGATCCTACAACACCAGGTGCAAAATTATGTCAGGCCAATATTCCTTTAGTACCAAACTGAAGACAGAAAGAGGGCATACGGACCTTCTTGGTGTCGCTGTATACGGTCTGGAGGGTTACACTGGTGTCGTAGCTTCTTGCTGCGTGGCTTGTCCTGCTGCAAGATCTGGCCTGACACCGGCTGCATCCCCGTATTGACCACAAGTGGCGGGGGAGGATGTGCCGAGTCCGACTCCACTCTCCAATACGACACTGTCAGTGAAGTGGAGTACTCAAGTTATGACAAAAGGGAAAGAAGATAGAAACGAGAGAAAGGGAGAAGAAAATGAGGTAAATTTTCTGATAATGACTACATGACATTTACAGACAATAATCACAATCTTTCATGTTGTTTGTGTTTAGAATGGATCTCTCACCATTCAACAGGCTGGGAGACCACTGGGAATTCCCCCCCACCATTTCTTTTGGGGGGAGGGGGCACAAATCCTATAAAATGTAAAGATAAAACGTAAAATCAAATCAAATCATACTCACGGAAAAGGAGCAGGATCCCCAACCAGCCCAGGATGAGTATGTAGCACCGCAGGACCTTGAACTTCTTGTGCCACCTCATCCTGCAGCACGACACCCACATGCAGCGACCCAATCCCAGCGCTAGCCTCGTTGTGACCTTGTTTATGTCGCCCTTTTGGATTAACTGAAATACATATATAGAAGAAGGATTAGGTATGTATATTTACAGGTGAGAGGAAGAACATAATGTGATTAGTGAGAATGGGAAAAAGAAAGGGGGAGGGGAGGGAGAGGGAGGGAGAGGGAGGGAGGGGGAGGGAGGGAGGGAGGGAGGGAGGGAGGAGGAGAGAGGGGGAGAGAGAGAGGGAGAGAGGGAGAGAGGGAGAGAGAGAGAGAGAGAGAGAGAGAGAGAGAGAGAGAGAGAGAGAGAGAGAGAGAGAGAGAGAGAGAGAGAGAGAGA
>NW_028234407.1:4451167-4471167 GCF_977035675.1 Penaeus japonicus
GGGGGGTGTTGACTTAAAAGTTAAAGGTTTGCGCCGAAAAGGAACATCAGATTTGCTTTAATCACAGCTAAACAAAGCAGTCAAAATATATGTCGAGTCATTGACATACTTGTAGAAGGTCATTCTTCGTGTTACTTCCACAGCAAGGTGTATGAAAATATTGACTGTAATGTATAGAACGCTCTAGAATACACAGGTTGCTATAAGTTTTTACAGTCGGTTGGTAGTGAAAAGGTTAGTCAGGAAAAAATTAGGGTGATGAGCTTGTGTTGCTGCTAAGTGCCCCAACACCTCCCAGCAAAAATGTCTTGAGTCAAGACCTAAGGCAGTTGTAGCCATATGCTGTTGACAGATTTGATGTACAGTAATGATACTTTATTGCAATACTGCTGTCTCTTCAATATTTCACTTAGATATGATTAACCAGAATTATTATTACAATGGCCATGTGTTACTGGTGAAATTCATACCAATGTGCAAATTGCCTGAACAATAGTTTTGAACCCCTGTCTACTTGTAAAGACATTGTTGAGTGTTTTCTAATCTTTGTAGTGGTTTATGTTAGAAGTTAGCATGATACAACTGGAGTCAGTATCTCAAATAAACACATTAAGTACAAGTGGTCAAGACTGGTAATAGTAGCAAATAATATCTTGTGTATGGTAAACTCCCTCTGAAATCAGTTTTCTGATATCCAGTACTTATGATCTTCTTAAAAGGTGTGATTTGTGAGAAAGTGTCCTAGAGAGCAAAATAGTTCCTTCCATATGCAGCAGTAGGATAATCTTTGTGGAGAACGAAATTGTTATTTGGGACGGTGAACATTCTTTAAAATGCCATTTTTATGGTATTGATCTTAATGGGAAGGGGAGGGGAGAACCTCCATATTATCCGTTCTGTCTGTTCGACTTCCTCCTCAAATGATAGCAGATGAAGAACAGTTTCTAGGATTCCCTGCTTTTGGGAAGCAATATGACTATTAGAGCTGATGACAGAAATTGAATAGGTTTGCAATACTGGAAGCATTGGCAGCCCTATGCCAGCACTGTACTGACACCCATCCTATGAAAAGATTATTTGTGATAGTATATTGTACTCACTTTAAAGTCTCTAAAATAGTTAAAAGATTTTGAAACAACAGGTACTTCAGTTATGCAAGAATTCAACAGAGTTGACCTGAATATTAAACTTGCCGTACTGAATGCATTTTTCCCGTTTTGGTTCAGCTCTACATTAGGTTTCATATTGACTGAACTTGTAAAAAAAAACTGATTTTTTAATGGGGTTTCAATGCTTTTCCCTATACACAAAGATTTGTTAAACACATTGCCATTTGATAATGAGTATTCTTTTGTCAGTCATATCTGCTCAAACTGTTTAGTGGACATGGTGTAGGTCGTCATCGTTTAATATTTATTTTTATATTATGTGAGTGATTGCAGTTTAACTAGGAAAGGTTTGAGCAGGTTGAGACCCTATGTGTGAACCTATAATTGCTTTTATTTATTTTGATGTAATTGTACTTTTACTTATACAAAGCTTAACAAGTCTTGTTGATAAAGGAAGATGATTTATTAGGCTACAATTAGGTGTGAAGACAGCTCTTCCTTGACATTTTAACCATTAGAATGACACCTAGCAGGACTGCCTAATAACAGTGTGCTTAATAAACAATGATCAGAAGTTACTCCCAGTTCATATGTTATGAGATACTTGGCTTCAGAATGGGATATGATATTGGTATATTCATTTTATGGTTAGCTTTCTTTGGCCGCGCTGATCCTTTCAGAGCGTTTTTCACCCACCCTATTCTTAGGGTTTTCATGAATGCGTCTACAATGTAAAGGCACGTTAAAATATTGCCATGTTCAGAGGAGTTATTTTAGTCAAAAACATGTTACAGTAATGCTGTTCTAGTTTTATTTTATTGAACTTTGCCTATATTCTTCACTTATATGGGGAAATACCAAAGGAAAGTGGAAGCAATCTCTTGGGGCATCATAAAACATGTTTTAGATTTTTTTTTTTTATACTAAAATGAAAAGAACAATATGAATAATCATACATGTACTTATGAGTATGTACATGTTCCTCGTGACATGTCATGACGTGATATCACGGGTAATCAACAAAGTAGTAGTAGTATTGCATTAGTAATTTTTTTTACTTTTATTTTATTTCTTGGCTAAACACATTTGATTTTACAGTAGTTTTTCAACTCAGATCTTTTTATTCAACCGATTAAGAAGCAGAAATTACCATGATGTTATCAGTATCACATAGTTTTCTGTGATGTCATTTTTTTTAACGTTATATCATTTTATGACACTCAAATGCCTAGACTTGAGTAACAGAGTCTAAAAAATTACGTAAAAGGATTATATTTGAGAACAATCTAGCGATCTATTGCTGATGTTTCAGCACATCACAATTGCCCCTCCTGGAACTTGGCGAGAAAATCCACGTCTCAGGACGTTGCCAGGGTCTGGGAATATTTTTTGACGAAGTGATAGGACATCAACCAGCGCGAATGGGTTAAGATTAGCCACTCCCCCAGATGCATAAGCCCTCCTATTTCATCCACATTTAACCTTTTTTTTTTTTCTTTCTTGAAGCCTACCCACAAAACATAGTGTTCACAAATGCCCCCATTGCTGAGGGTTTAAAAGAGAAAACAAATTTCAAAATGTACTTTATCACATTTAATGTTTGTAAAGTTTTAAAATATATTTAACATGTTTTGCTTTCTCCAACAGGACTTGGAGTTCCTTGACCTGAATGGGGTGGGAGAGGATGTCAGCCAATACCTGGTGGCACTCTGCCGGGATAAGAATCCTGCTGTGCAGGTGCTGGCCACGGAGGTTCCCAGTGCCCCCCGGAGGGTTGGGGCCACCTCAGAAGAACAGGCAGCTGCCTCCCCTGCTCTGTCGCCATCCCCACAAGTGACAGCTGCTGACAAGGAAGCACAGGAGCCTCCAATGCCCGTGGACCAGACCATTCCTGACATCGGCCATGAGGAGTTTGCTGGACCGGGGACCTTCCTACCTGATGGTTAGTATATGAGCCTGGCTTGTGGTGGAGTCCTTAGTGGGGTGATGGTGGGTGGTTTGCTCTACCTGGTGTGCATTCCTTGTCTCTGGAGATGGATGTACTGGGAGAATGTGAATAGTTCAGGATTTAACATCATTGTGATTCTTCTTTTGTTGCTAACACTACAACTTGGGAAACACTTAGCTCTGCATTGTGTCAGGGAGAGGAAAATTACCTGCCAAAGTTTGTGAATATCTTTTGTTTTGTTTCGGAAATGTATTTTCTGGTAATATCAGTTATTTTATTTTACATTTTTTTGACTTATTATTTCTGTGATGGAGCATTCTTTAAACCTCGTGGCATACTTTGTAAACTGCCTTTTTAATTTCAAAGCAACTTAAGTTGCTTGGTTGACCTAAACTTAAATAGAAGTCCTGTTAATGAAATAGGTTTAGTATGATTTGAAGTCACACTGGACTGCTCTTTTATTATTCTGTGTTCGAAGAACCTTTGGTCATTTGGCTTTACTTATAGAAGTTTAAAAGAAAAAAAATATTGAAATCAGACCCAAGACTGGACTAGAAATGAGAATTTGCTGTTTCTCTTTTTTAGGTCCATTACTAAAACTAGTGTCAAGCACTTCCTAGATATTCTTCATTGAGATCTACTTCTGTGATATTCTCAGCAGGAAACCACAGTGGAAATATGATCTGAAAGCTAATTTTCTTTTATGGAAAGAAACAGGATCTACCATCCAGGCTGAGAAAATGGAACCAATGTGTGTACCTTCCTAGTGTCTCCAAAGAAACCTGTGAATGTGATCCTTTTTGGGTGCACAGAGTGGATTATTTTGCCATTGAGAATGCAGGATATATCATGAACGACATCCTAAAGAGATGGATCATGTACGCTAAGGCAAGATGTTTCTTGTCTAAAGTAAGGGATTATTGTGTTTGGAAGGAGCATCAGTCAAGAGAGAGATTAAAGGAAGTCTCTCCACCAGTTGCTTTATGCCCCACCCTGTCTTAAAGCTACATGATTAGGGATAGAGTAGTAAGAGTGGTTTGATTTCTTTCTTTCCTTCATTTCTTATTTAATTTTTTTTTTCTTTTCTGCCAATATGTAGTCGATGTAGTGTGATTATGATATTAATGGATTTAGTTTTTAATTTTTTTTAACACGGATAATGGTGACAAACATTTTATATTACTAAAAAATTTTACAACTTTTTTTATTGAGTTTCAAGTCATACATAAATTATTTGATCTAAGGGTACAAGATACATTGAGGATACCTAATTAAACAAATGGGGAGTAAAGAAAAGAGTCAGAGTTCAGGGAAATATAGAAATGAAGTATGTGTATGTATCTTTTGTGTGTTAGTGTGTGTTTGTGTCGCCTGCGCTATGTAGGTAATTTTGATATTTGAATTAGTGTACTTTAACCCCTAAAGTTGTATTTGGTTTACAAGGAAACACATCCTGAAAACACCCATGCTATACCAGATAGATTAGATATGCAACTGTTTTACATGTTTACACCCTCTAATGAATATTAGTATGTGGGACATATAATGCTCAATATCATTGGTTTTGACTACCTAGTGATAGCAGCAGTTCTGTGGTTAGTCATTGCTGCAGCCACTTTTAGATCAACCAGTTATTACCATTTTTTCTAAAGGAAACGGTAACATCATTTGTTGACCAATATTATTCAAGTATTGCAAGAAGGGAGAGTTTCTGCGATCAGCATCTCCTTGATTTCATTAGGGCATCAATAGGAAAACTAATCACAGTTAAAAGTATAGATGTGGTTAGGGAATGGTCCTTCCTGTATAGCATAGCAACAGTTTATATACATTGTGGGGAGCTAGTCGGTAAAAAAGGGGCGAGACCATTGATAAGGCTATCTAAATGTGAAATGACGATTTATTCATTATTCTAGTATTATCATTCACCTTCTCTGGAGGCAAGTCTGAGAAGAAAAATCACAAGCAGTATTTCAGTTAATATCTGAGATAGTAGAGAATGAAATCTATTATTCAGAGTTAAACTGGCTGTTTCTTACCTATACCACTTGCAAAACATTATATAAAGTACCATGCAGAGTATCATATTGATTTATCCATCAAAATTGACATGCTTCTCAAGAAAAAGACTGTTGAGATAGGAAAGGTGGCTGTATTCTTTTTCTTAACTTGTACATATTGGTTTAAATAACCATTATATTGTTTTTATAGTTCTAAAGATCTTAAAAGAGGTGTCATCTACAAAACCTCATTTTACAGTTTGCGCATTGAACTCTTTGGAGGTATGGGAAAGAATATTTTGCCCCACAATTAGCACTGACCAAGTGCATAACCCCTTTATCCTCAGACAGTACTGTCACGTGAATGCATAAAAAAAAAACCCTGGAAGAATAAGTCTATATGGGCCTAACTTATCTACAAAAAGGAGTGGATGAATATCAGCTTTTGCCTCAGTCTTTTTACAACTGAGATGATAAACTTCCTGTAATTTTTATCTTACATTCCATTACCACATTGATGGTGGAAGCCTCCATTATGGTTTTGTTTTATTATTATTATGATTATTATTATTTTTTTTTATTATTATTTTTTTTACAAATAGATGGCTTCATATTACTTAGTCCTAATCAATATTTCAATTTGAGACCATGGTCTATGTGACCTGATCTTCATTGGAGATTTTAAGATAAATATTGGCATTCTTCCTACTACCTAACAGATGTGGATGAAACACATCTGTAACCTCAGAGATAGCTTCATGGGTCAAGTGTCAATTATTGGCAATTTAGTAGAAAAGCACTGATTGATTTTGTGGAATACAGATCTATAGTAATAGTGATTAGTGAATTCCCAAAAGATTCTTGGAAATTTAATATATATTAGGAGAGTGAGACTGTGAGTGCATCTTTGTGTGGGGAAGGGGGGGGGGAGTCATGCATATATGCAGCAGTGGTTTATTCTTAGGAATTTGTAGTTCCACCAGTCTGCCATAAGCTAGCTGATTCCTTTGGTAGAATGAAAAACTTATCAGTTACTATGAAAGTCTTCTTGTATCCCCCCCTCCCCATACCATACAGAGTAAATTTTTATGAGCCACCACTGCATATATACACATGTATATAAAATCAGAAGAAAATTATTATAACTAACTATTCATGTTCAATAAACCTTAAATCTTCCTGTTTTTTACACCACAAGAAAATAAAAAGTCCTACTGAAAGTTCATTTTTCTTTTCGACTTCTGCATTTTGTTGCATTGCTCATATATCTCATATATATATATATTTGATATCCTAGAAATTTGATGAAACAAAAACTTTGGAAATCACAGCTAAATGTTGTCAATGCAAAATTATGATATTGGGAAATGTGTAATGATAATTCCTTTTTTTTTTTAAATTGGAGGGAATAATTGGAAAACTTTAGGCCAGCCTATTGCATGAACCTGGGGAGGATTTTGCATGCATTTTGTCTTACTAACTTCAGCTCTAAGTTTGGTTTGGGAATGGTTTGTCTAATCAATTATAGAATGTGGGAATTTGCAAAGTTTCTGAGAATTATTTGCACAGCAAATAATTTGAGAGTACGAAAGATTTCTGGGTAAGCCAATTTCCACATTCATCTGGTAAACTGAGGTTCACATTTAACTTGCAGAGGGCTTCGTTGGCGATGGTAAGGTGAGTGTGATGGCTGACTCTCGACCACCACCATCACCACCCCAGGCCACCTCCATCACCAGCACCACTATCACCACCCCAACCACCACAACCACCACTGCTGCAGCTGCCGCACTGGCCACATCTGTGCCCGCAGAGATAGTCCCAGTTAGGGACTTCAACGTGCCTCCACCTATTATCACTTCGCAGACCCAGCAGGGAGCTCCACAGGGAGGCCAGCAGATGTTCCACCAACCTTATCTGTCAGCTTCCCCTAACAACCCCCCTATATATAACCCACACATGCCCCCCCCTCCGCACCCACAGCCTCCGCCTAGTAACTTGTACACGCAGATTCCGCCTCCTACTGTTTTGCCCCATGGAGCAACTGTCTATGTCGCTAACTGTCATGTCAACCTTTCCCCATATAATGGAGGACAGGGGCAGTCGCCTGTTATCACATCAAATGCTGGCCCATCTCAGTCTCCTCCAGCTGCTCCCGTCATGCAGTCTGTGCCAGTCATGTCCGATCAGCCGGCAGTGCATGTGCCTCCCGTTGTCAAACCTGTTCACGAGAATAAGCAGGAGTTTGAGAACAGGAGGTTTGACCAGTTCCGAGGGGGCCACCGTGGGCGTGGGCGTGGACGCGGCCGTGGCAAGCGCAACAATAGTGAGAGAAGCAACTCTGTCAGCAGTGACCACTCAGGGTATGGCAGTGAGAAACACTATGCTGATGGCATGGGGCCCCCCCAGTATAGCCACATGGCTGGACCATACATGTACCCAAATGTACAGTACTCAATGCGAGGAGGCAATTATCCACACTACCCAAGTGTCCCAGCTGCACAAACTGTTCAAGGTGTACCACTGATGTACCAGCCTCAGCAGTACTCACATTATGTACAGTATCAGGCTCCAAACCAGGGCCACATGATGCCCTACCAGCAGCAGACAATGCCTCCTGGATCACAGCATCCCAGCACACTCCAGCACATGCACCATCAGCTGCCACATCACCAATCTCCTCATCAGCCCCCACAGCAACCGCCACATCATCACCAGCCCCCACCGCCTCTGCAACACCAACAGCCTCCTCTCCATCACCATCAACAGCAGCAGCCGCATTACCCACCACATGAGCCGCAGCAAGTTCATGTACCTCACCAAGATCAGTTTCATGTACCAGCACAGCCACAGCAGCATCAGCAGCCTCCCCCTCCTCAGCCACAACCACCACCTCAACAGCCTCCTCCTGCAGTATTGGAGCCCCAGCAACAGCCACCAGTAGCTCAGCACCCTCCACAGCAGGCAAGCTATGAACCCATGGAAGCACCATTACCTGTGGAAGACCAAACCAATGTGCAGTTTGTGTCCGACTCTCAGCCCTCTTCTTCACAGTTTGAAAATGACGGTTCAGGTGGTGCACAGTCAACCAATGGAACAACAGCTTCAGCTGATATGCCTATTGCTTTAGCAGAAACAGATAAGCCTAATTCCCTCAACACACAGACAGCTGCCTTGTCCTTAGAAGAACCTTTAGAAACAGTAATCACTAACATTCCTGCAGAACCTGAACAGCCAGTACCAGACATTCAGGAGAATATTCCTAGTTCCACTCAGCTGGTTTATGAGGAAAACCATGCTCCAGTTTCTCCCCCCGTAGCCAAACCAGTCACAACTCCGGAAATTAAGGAGGTGAAAGCCCCCTCCAGCAAGCCTCATTCTGCTCAGAATGGATTGAGTTCATCTAGTAAACCCCCTGTGCATGAGCCTCAGATTCTAATCCCCAACTTCAACAAAGGGAAGCACATGCAAAAGCTGGCTGTTGACATTACTGGTAACCATACCACTTTGTCTGAGATAACCTTCATGTCGGATGAGATTCAACCTAATGTTGATCCTCAGGAGCCAGTGGAATTTGTGTCGGTCCCCAAAGCAGCTGTGATCATTCCACCTGCAGTCTCCCAGAATGTTCCCCCAGTAAATATTCCTTTCAAAGCTTCCCCTCCTGCAAGTGTGGAGCCTCCAGTCCCATCAGGAAACAAGAGCATTGCCTCCTCTTCGTGGGCAGCAAATGGTGGGACAGTGGTAATTGCTGGTGATGGTGGGGTGGTGCCACCCAGTACTCCATCAGTGGCCAGTCCTGCTCTTTCAGAAGTGAACAAGAAGGAGGCTGTGATGCCCGAGATGGCAGCCAACGCCCAACCCGGCGGAGCTTGGGCTCAGAAGAAGAGCTGGTCCCAGTTGTTCAAGCCATCCGATGAAGGAGCAGCCAAGCAAGTGGCATATGTTGCACCCTTCAACCAGGAGACAGAGAAGCTTCGGGAGGAGACAGCAGAGAAGGCTCCAGACCAGCCTGTGTCCGAAGTGGATCTGGATAAGGTCAAAATTGGAGGTGAGTCATCTACATGATGCAGTTTTGTATATTCATTTTTATTTTCATTTGCTGAATATACGTTAGATATATGTTACTGATCTATATGATAGGTGCATCTATTCACCTGAAAATTTTTTTTGTATGAGAACCACTTAATGCTTAACCCATTCGCGCCGGTTGACGTGCTGACACGTGGTCGAAAAAAGCCCCGGACCCGGGTGACGTCCTGGCACCCAGTAGCGACAGATTATTCTTAGTACAATTCGATTTTCATACTTGATTTGTCTTAGCTACTTTAGTTTATCCTTCTAAATAGTAGAAAATGGGATATAACGTGATTTCTGTTTCTGATTTGTTGAATATAAGACTATCGTAAAATCAATTGTAATTGGCCGAGGAATAAAAAAAAAAAAAAAAAAAAAAATTATATAACATCTTTTTGTTGCCCCACTAAAAGAAAATGACACTTGAAAAAACATTGCTGTTACTTGCATTCACTTGTATGCACATGTATGGTTGTTCATATTCTCTTTCTTTTCGTTTAGGAAGAAAAAAAAAATTGAAAAAAAAACTATGTTTGTTACCTCACTAGAAGAATGCTTCCACTTCCCATTGGTATTACAACATAGGAGTAAAGAATATGGAAAAAGTTCAATAGAATAACACTAAAAAAACAGTGCTATAACATCTTTTTCGACTGATATACATCCTCTGAACATAGCACTACTTTCTACACATGATTACACTTTAGACGCAATCACGCAAACCATAAGGATAGGGTGGGTGAAAAACGCTCTGCGAGCGTCAGAGCGACCGCGCGCAGCGGGAAAACACCCCGGCACGAACGGTTGCGCGCTTGAAATCTTCCCGGCGTTATCGGGAGTAGGCGAAATTCCGCCCCGGCGTGAATGGGTTAAGGAAAATATAATTATGGAAATGCTTTTAGTTGGTTTTATGCTCATAAAAAGTTCATACCTTAAATGATACTCATCCTTTTTACTTCCATTTTATTTTATTTTAATTTTTTTGTGGTGTAACAGGCATGTTGCGAGAGTACAACCAAGACCATCGCCAGGTTGCTCTTCAGCCTCGAGGACTGATTAACAAGGGATATTGGTGCTACGTTAATGCTCCCCTGCAAGCCCTGCTAGCCTGCCCACCTTTCTATAATTTGATGAGAAATGTACCCAACATTGCTGGCCTTAAGAAGGGCAAATCTTCAACACCTGTTCTGGATAGCATGTAAGAGTTGTGTAATATCTTCCTTGATTTTGTCTAAAAGTAAATTAGGACAAAAAATATGATTTTTAAGTGGCTCTGAAATGTAATGGATTCATTGCTAAAACTTTTATTTCCAGTGTGGAGTATGTAAACGAGTTCTCCGATATGGCTCCCATGCTGAGGACAAGCAAGAAAGACAAGAGCAATTCCGCTGCACGTAAAGAACCAGAAATAGTCAATGGCCCTCCATTTGAACCATCCTATGTCTACAAGATGTTGGCTTCCATGAGTGGGGAAATGTTTACCGAGGGTCGTCAACAGGATGCCGAAGAGATGCTCTCTGTAGTCTTGAATGGCTTGCATGATGAGGTGAGAAATCTAGGGATCTACATACCATCAGACTTTTTGGGATAATGTTAATGAAAATAATGTCAAGAAAATTGATGATAGAATTTGAGATTGCTGGTTTTCATGTAGGATAACAGTGCAGTTTGCTTAGGTGATTCCCTCTCAATAAGGCTTGCTAATGGTTTGTTTAATGTTCTTCTTGGAAAGATGGTGGAAGCCTTGAAGCTGGTAAATGAGAGTGCTGCAGCCTCGGGTACCAATTCAGTCAATGGCACCGTCAATGGGGAAAACGTTTCTGACAACGAGGAAATGACAGATGATGATGAGTGGCAGGTAAGCTTTTAGATTCCAGGTAACAGAAGTTTTGGCATTATTGGAAATTTTACGTTGAAAATTACTAATTTAGAGTTTGGATTTTATATAATCAAACTAAACTATGAACACCACCATATATGTCAAAGGATTTGATAATGATTTGTATTTTTATGTAAAATATTTTAAAAATTATTAATTCTGGCAGATTGTCTAATTTTTTTTCAATTACATATGAAGGTGATTTGATCAGATTAATTTTGGAAATGTCTCTTTCAGGTGATGGGCCCACGCAAAAAGTGCTGTGTGACCCGAAGGGCACACTTCTCCCCAACCCCCATCAGTGCCATATTTTGGGGTCAGTTGAGGTCAGTTCTTCACCAGGCAGGAGGGCAGACCACTGCCAACCTGCAACCATTCACCACACTGCCACTTGATATTCAGGTGAGAAAAACAGTTTTGGATATAGGGAATGGGTTGTGAACCCATTCATAAGGATTTTATTATTATTATTGTTGTTATTATTATTTTAATTGTTATTATTAATAATGAAATAATAAAATAATAAAATAATAATAAGATAATGACATATATATATAAATAAACAAATAACTCATACACACATATATTCAAACACATATATTCAAACACATATATGTAAACACATATATACAAACACATATATGTAAACACATATATACAAACACATATATGTAAACACATATATACAAACACATATATACAAACACATATATGTAAACACATATATACAAACACATATATGTAAACACATATATACAAACACATATATGTAAACACATAAAAACACACATATATGTAAACACATATACAAACACACACACATATACTCACACACACATAATACTCACACACACATATACACACATATACACACATACACATGCATACACGCATATGCACACACACACGCACACACGCACACACACTCACTCTCTCTCTCTCTCTCTCTCACATATATACACATAAACACATACGTACATATCTATATCTGTATACATAGCTATGCCTATGCCTGTAACTCTACCTCTACCTCTACCTCTACCTCTACCTCTACCTCTACCTCTACCTCTACCTCTCTGTGTGTGTGTGCTTGTTTGTTTGTTTTAGTGGAGGATCATATATTATATTCCTTATGATTTTTAAAGTTTCAAATGAACAAGTGTATTTGATAAATAAGATTATGACATGTATAAACATTCTTGTAATAGCTATCTTTTTCTTGCTATTCCTTTTATTTATAGTCAGTTTAATACAGTAAACAATGTAAGATAATTTACACAGTTTTGAAATCAGATTTTTTAATTTGTATGGCAAACATAGTTATGAGGTTGCCTTACAAACTAGAAATGGTTGCAAGACAGACTGAGACAGTTTAGAGTAGTGACAATGAGACATAGAAAATGGAGGGTAACACAGTTATTTTATTAAGTGTGCAGCAATGTTGAGTGCAGGATTTATGTTGATTTATCATGGTTAGGTAACAAAAGGTTAGAGCTTGATCTTTTGAGTTTGGTGTGAGGCTTATTTTATACACCTGTTTATATTTATTTATTTATTTATTTATTATTATTTTTTTTTTATTTATTTTTTTTTTTTTTTTTTTGGGGGGGGGTAAAATGATTTTTCAGGAGTAATGACAGAGGCATAGAAAATCAAATGCAAGATGGGTAGGGTAGGGCTTAGTAGTATGAGTGGTACAATCCTACCTAATGCTTAGAAAGATTTGAAATTAGGACAGACAACCCATGAGAATTAATAAACAGGTTTTCCCACCAGGTTTTTCTTTCTTTATTTATTTATTTATTTATTTATTTATTTATTTCCTTGAATTAGTCTAGGTTCTGGTTACTCACTGGTATGTACCTCAGGCAGTCTTATGGGTTATAGAACTTGTTGGTCTGTCAATGCTCTTATGATGATGTGATACCATGTCCTTTCTTCATGTCAGTATGTTTGGTATTGATTGTATAATTGAATTTTTATAATTTTTTCCCCATTGTATACCCTCCGAGCTGCAGGGCTTTAGAACAGCTGCTCTGCCACCAAAAACAGTTGTTTACATTCCTTTTTTTATAGATATCAGGCTGTAAGTAGAAATACAAGACTAATGTTCTTTTCTCCTATTTGTTTAGTCTCCCAAGGTTGAGAGCGTAAGAGATGCTTTAGAGCAACTGGTGAGCCGTGAGGAAATCCCCGACTTTACATGCTCAAAGACCAACCAGGAGGTGACAGTGTGCAAACAGGTAAGAGAAAGAATTCAAGATGTAAAAAAAAGTGTGTGTATGTTTATGTATGTATGATCATATAATGAAAGTTTATGGAATTTCAACATTTTTAATGTCAGGTCAAGTGAGCATTGATTTTTTTTTACTTTTGTGTGGGCAAGTGTGAGTGTGCGACTGTATGTATGGATTTAAGTGTAGGAAGTAATTGGGATTATTGGGGATTCCGTGAGCACAGAAGCTAAAGAAGGCGACCAGGTCTTGTGTTGCCACGTTTACTATCTACAATTTGTTTTGTGCCTAGATGATGCCATCATCATCAATCATTACTATTACAAAAATGATAGTAATAAAGTGGAAAACTAAAAAATTCTAGTGATAAATTATATAGATGAGATGACTAAGCACTAGTTAAGCCATATATGTGAGAAAATAGAAAATATAACCAAAATCTAGTGGACAGTGCATACAAACATGTACTCCTGATGCCTACAAGTCAGTTTTGTTAGGAGTATGTAGTTTAGCTTGAGTAGTATTTTTTAGAGAATTGAACAAAGCAAAATCAATTATCATCTTGGTACAATCCTTAGGTCTTCCTGGAGCACCTCCCCCCTATCCTAATCCTGCAACTGAAGAGGTTCATTTACGACAAGGATGGTGGCCTGCAGAAGATCATGAAGAAGGTCAACTTCCCCATAGACTTGGAAATAACAAAAGGTATGTGGATAAATGAAAATTGTATTTGTTTATACATAGAGAGTCATGGATTCAGCTTATTTTGGTAATGTAAGATTGACTGAGGTAAAACTGAAAAGGGATGTACTTCTGAGAATCTAAAACAACAGGACAAGGGTTTGTTAAACTTTGAACTAGTTTTTGTGGGAGGGAAGGTTAATCTTGAAACACCAAAATAGTTCTTTGCAGGAGCCTTTTGAGATGAGTAACAAATTAAAAAATTATTTTATTCTCAGAACTGATGTCAACCAACAGTCGTGGAAAGTACTCGGCCCACCAGAAGAAGTACAAACTTCTGGCTGTTGTGTACCACGATGGGAAGGAGGCCACCAAAGGCCACTACATCGCAGATATATATCATGGAGGTTACACCTGCTGGTTGAGGTATGATGACAGTTGTGTGAAGGCTGTTCCAGAAGCCAATGTCCTCCGCCATGCTGCACCCAGGGTACCCTATCTCCTGTTCTACCGCCGTGGAGACACCATGACAAGGCCATCAACCAAAACCAAATCTTGAGGATTTTGCCAAGCATCAAAAAGCCAGGACTCGGAGATACCTCAGTCAAGAGAGAAGCCCTTCATCTTTAGGTCCATGGCATGCTTGGATCAACCATCTTGGGAAGGGAGTGTGGGGTTACCTGGCCCTGCCTAGCCTTGGTATATTCCATTCTGGCAGTGCCTTGATATGGCTCGCTGGAAAGGCATTGTGTTACAGCACCACATGCAAGGACACCGAGAGTAGCCAGCAACATGAAGTTAACAAGTGTCCATAATCTGCTTAATCTTTTGTACCCAAGGAATGTTGAATACTCATGATAATGACACTAGTTAGTTTTAAAGGAAATTTAAACATGTGGGAAATAGATATTTGTGTCAAGTTTGTTAAAGACAAAATATATATATCTATAGTTAGTTTCATCAGACAAGACATAATAGTAGTTTTCTGTTGATGAACGTCTCGAAGATAGATAATGACAAAACAAGAAGGAAGAGATTTTGAAAAGATATTACTTTAGTGGAATGATGTTAACACCAGGTGGAAAAATGGAACTCGCTTTTCTCGTGAGCGGTTTGGGAGTAGCCCAGAGAGTCTGAGCTATTTACAAATGACAATTGACTCCAAGTGAAAGAGGTGTCAAGGGGTATATCCTCCTTGTAGGCTTCCATTGTTTGTTTGGATGAAGAGTGGCGAGTGGTGTGACTTGATTTAGTTACAAAACGTTATTGACAAAAAAAAAACAAAAAAAAACATGAAAAAAAAGAAAGAAAAATATGATGACAGTGCTAATTGATTACACTGTTATTTTGTGTGCTTTATGTCAATGTGATTGGGTCTTATAGGTATATTGTTGCAAATTTTCAACTTTGGCTCTGGGTTACTGTTAATGACATGTGCCTGTCTTTAAAGAGTGTTCAGATATGGCCTATTTTGAAACAATATATATGCTGAATTAAAATGCTTTCAGTGTGGCAGGTCAGTATTACAGATCTGTCCAATTCATCATAAAGTATTATTGTCCTCTTTAAAAAAAAATGTTGGCCCCAAAATGAAGTGAAAAGTTACTTGTTTATTTATGAGCATCTAATCAGTAAGTGCATACACAAAGTAAGGAAATGCAAGAGGATGACTTTCACAATTATTTAACACAAATGCTTTTTTTTGTTGTTTATTATTCTTTGTCAATCTTAGCTAAAGAGAGAAATAGCATACAGAAAAATATGAAAAAATATTGGTTTATGGTAAGCCTTTGAGACAGGACAATAATTATTGTTGAACACAATAGCTAACCATAACACACAAGATTATCTTTGTCATGAAATTTTATAGTCATGAATATGTAAACAATACATGTTATCTGAAATTCAAGAATTTGGTTATTTTTCCACTGGGTTGTTTGTGAGTATTTGATTGAAAGCAGAGATTTTGAATGGTTATATGAAGTGTTATTTAGAAGCTTCCAGACCAGTTGGACAAACTACTCTCTTTGTCTGTTTGGAAGCGTTCCAACCAATTGTAGGGAAAATATTGCGGTGTTTGAAAGGGATCCCTCAACTCTTCCAAACATACTGATTCTTTTTGCCACTAGGACCAGATTGTAAAAGGTGCCATAGGAGCCCAGGCCAATTATGGCCACTCGGATGGCACGATGCCTTCGTATAATGTAAAGAGAGAGATAGGAGAAGCTTATACCACTGTCCCTTTTCCCTCCAGAACTTGCTAAGTGGCTGTCACGTGTTTATCATGCCGCCCAAGTCATGTAGTAATTCTCGCCTCTCACCTCCACCTCTGCTATGGGCCCTAAGAGTCTACAGTAGAGGTGGTCATAGTTTTGTGTCCACTGACATCTGACAAGCAGTTTTCCTCGTGTGACTGCTCTGTTTACTTTTTATTTTTTATAGTCATTTATTGATTATTATTTTTATTTATTTTTATTTTTTTTTTACTTTTTCCAACTTTTCTCCTGTATCCCACGCAAGAGTACTTGCCACTTAAGCAGGGGGAAAAAAGGCTCAAGGAGTTGAGTTGGGGCTCTGCTGTGCTGTGGGGGAAGCTATCATTATTAGTTATTATCGTTTATTTATTTATTTATTTTTATTTTTTTATTTTTTTTTTCTCTCAATTTTTTACACTGATTAGCTGTTCAATACAAACTAGTCAAAGAAAAAAAAAGAAGAAGAAATGTCTTCTAAGCAAAGACAAGATTCTCAAATTAGATTATGTAATTCTATGTAGCATATTGTTCTAGCTAAGCTTATTATTGTCCTTTGAGAGGAAAACTTAAAATCAAAATTTCTAAGATGATTTTAGAAAATTTACCGAAGCAAAAGGAAACAGGAGGAGCAGTAATCATAAATATTCAAGATTTATTTCATTTATTACATTTTCTATTTACAGAATAACTAATAAGATACCATTTTTGAGTGACATTGTTTATTTATTCATCATTACATGTCATTCAAGGCTTGGAATTGTTTTCCTCTTAAACTAAGGTTGCATTTTTTAAGTTTTGATTTTAATTTTTTCTGTCATATATATATGAATTTTACGTCATGATTGGGAGACGTGATATTTCAGAGCTTCCATGAAAATACATGTAGAAAATGTACTATTTTATTATTTTTATTATTATTATTATAATTATTATTATTATTATTATTATTTATCTTGGTATTAGTGTTCTTATTGTAGTTATTATTATTATTATTATTGTTATGATTATTGTTATCATTATTATTATTATTATTATTATTACCAATGTTTAATATTCATTGTTATTATTTATACTATAGTTATTATTTACACTTAATATTTATTACCTATTTTATTGTAATTTTTTTAGGGCTGACTATTATTTTTAAGCCAGTATCCCATGAATATGTGTTTCATCACTTTGGCCAAAGTTGCTAGTAGTGTTTGTCTGTCATTGTGTACCCATCCCCCCCCCCCTATTTTTTTATTATTATTATTATTATTACAAAGTAGAAAAAAAAAATCGTGAGTGAATCCGTGCTGAGTCAAACAAGAACCTATTCCTATTTTGTGAAACCTGAAGCGATAGTGTTTTAACGTTGATGGTGTAAATATCCTGTATACTTAATGGAGCTCAGTGCATCATGTTATTGAGAAGTTTCAGCATGTGAATGACGATAGTGATTGCCTTCGAGGTTGACGAAATGTGTAGAAAAGGTTAGGTGGTGTGGAGGTTATATCACCTGTTTGATCTCGTTTTGGAGTGTGTGATGGGGCTTGATGTGGTTCCTTGTTACGACATTTGGAGTCGGGCCTCATGTTATTGATATTTTTGTTCTGTTTCTGCTCTGTTACTCTTTGAGTATTGATATCTTATGACTGAGCAAACTGTCTATTTTTACACACATCACCTATCATAGCACATTAACACTACACATCACACACATCTCACTTCACATACACATACTTATATACAGTTTGTATATATAATGTGTGTATGAGCTTTTTGTTTTTCATATATGTTTACTCTTTACCTTTGACTTGTTTTAATTTCTTTCTCTACCTAATGGTTCTCATGCAGTAAGCTTGAGATACAGTCTCACTAGAACCTTGTGTCTCAGGCAGTGGCCTTAACTGGCTGTGTGGTTCTGAAGAATGCTTTGCGTCACATGTAAGGAATTGCTTGTATATACAAAAAAATTGGCACTTCTAGGTTTGCTTAAGTCCACTGCTATCTGTACTGTTGTCTTTAACAAAGAGTCAAATTTAGCAATCACTTGCTTTTTTTCTTCCTTCAGAAATGGTCACTATTATCTCTGAAATAGATGTAGATTGTTTAGATAGTGAGGCACGTGAAATCATAAAACACTTATATTCCCAGAGATTTTTTGTTTACATTCTGAGTCTTGGTCAGCCAACAGTGGTTGTCAGTCAGTCAGCAGCAGCAGATTTTCCTTATCAGAGATGCTATTCTCTGCATAGTAAACATGCCTTAACTGCAGAATGAAGCAATGCTGCTGAAAAGCACCCATCAGCTCAAAGAAGGAACAGCAAGGCTATATGCGTACCAATCGTTTGGTCCTTGTATTTTACTGAAGGATAAATAGGTTGGTAGACATTGTGATATTGACAGTTTTGTTCAAGACACCTATTGCTACTGTAGCCATTAGCATCTACACTACTATGGTTCTCTCCCTGTGATGTCACAACAGGTTAGCAGATTTTTTCATTTCCAGTTTAATAATTTACTGTTTGCAAGTTTATTATTGTTATTATTATTATTATTATTTATTTTTTTTTTTCTTTCTTTTTCTTTTTAGTTACAGTATATTTTTTATTTACACATTTCATCCACCTGTTTCCTACCGTTTGTTTTGTACGAGCAGGGGTCCTGTATCTTCAAACTATTTGTATTTGCTCAGAGGTGTGGCAACCAAGTATATGTAAATTGTCACACTAGTAAAACTTAGGTTATTTTAAACTTATTTTTATAATTTTCCTTCAGCCTTTTCATATATTTTAAAGCTTTATTATTCTTGATTGTACAGGATTTAGAAACCTGATATAAAACCAAAACTTCAAAGATACACTTGATGAAGAAAAATAGTGGTTAGGTATTATATTGTATGATTATTTTTCCTATATTTTTTTCTGTTTAATCATTTACACATTACTGCTCAAAGATAGTTTGATTCATTTTTATTCCAGATATTGGTGAAAAGTTTACATTTAGATAATGTAAAGAATATAGAAAAGAGGGATTTTACAGTATTTAACCTACTTTTGTGATTTAAATTATTTTTTAAAAAGGAATTCCAAAGCATGCAGTGGGAGTGCTGTAGGGGCGGCAAAGTCCAGCTGATTAATACTAAACTCGCAAGTAACAATGAAAGAACTTTGCAGTTAACTTATATTGTGAATTATGACTGTAATGTGTGCCTATTTGTCAATGTCAGTGATCAGTATTGATGCCATCTAAACTTGTATTGTTTCATAATAGTAAATAATTTTTAGGAATATGCTTTTGATAAGTATTTTATCCTCTTTAGGATAAGATGTATGCATGTTTAGTTCAGTTGATTTCCCTTTAGATGTTCAGCCCAGGATTTAGCAGGACATGAAGTTTGTTAGGATGAGTCGTTAAAGTTGAAAGATTAATGAGGTGAAGTACTGCTTAAATGCTGCAAAAGCTGTATTGGTAAGAAACGGGCAAGAAAAATGAGTTAGCTAGCTACCAGTTGGGACCATAAAGCAGCAATGCAAGTTCTTTCACTAAGCCAATATATTGTTTTTGTAAAGCAAAAAAGATGGATTATGAATGAAATTGCAAAGGAAGTAGTGGGATATAGAAGAGCCACTTTATTTGATGTTTACAATATATATATATATATCTCACCTTGTCGGCACACATTAATAGAAACTTATACATAAGGTGATATTTTGAATGTTTTATGCCTTGTCTTCATTTGTTTTCATTGCTGCTGTACTGGTGAGATTGTGACTGCATTTTGAATGTGTGGCTTCATTATATTTTTTTCTTGCATGTGGTGAAAATTATT
>NW_028234407.1:4476167-4478667 GCF_977035675.1 Penaeus japonicus
GGGGTTCTCGAACGCATAAGCCTAACGCCTCGAGATTCTCGGGCGCACAAGCCGCAAGCCTCGGTTGCCCGCTCGCCGAGCCACGACGCGCGTGCATCCCCAAGCGCGTCCAGCGACTGTGACGCGAAAAACCAACATCAAGTCGTATCACGTCAGCCGGCGTGAATGGGTTAACACGTGTAGGTAAAGCGATTTATAAGTACTTTATTTATACTTGATTTCCGATGTTTCCGTGAAAAAAATGACTGTCCTTTTGTGTGCAGACAAAAGAGTAGAATATTTTGGTATATATTTTACATGTTTATTTGATGTTAGACAAGTCTAGAAGTCTAAAATCTCGTTAGAAAATCATAGGAATCTACTAATACCCTAGGGAAAAAAGAAATATTTAATAAACCAACGAGAAATTAATAACAAAATAATAATATCAATTTATGAAATTGAAATCCCAAAATATGAAAAACGAAAAAAAAAGTTTAGCCAAAATCACACCGTTGGCATCCCCGTTTGTTTCGCGGCTGCTGATTGGTCCAGTGTGGAACCTCTCGACCAATGGGAATCGAGTTTGGATCATCTGCCACGCGCAGCTGTGCAAAACAAACAAGAATTAGAGTTAAAGTAGTCAGTTACCTGTTGATTTTCGTCTTTTTCACCTATTCCCAAGCTCTCACTCGCTGACGCACGACCCACCATCGGAAATACGGCGGGAGAGAGCGGCTGTAACACGTGCACAAAAGGAGAGACGAGGAACCCGGAGATAAAAGAGGGAAAATCGCCAAAAAGTGCGAGGTGACGGCGACCGTCAGCAAGAGGACGAGTTCTTCCTCTTCCTTCAAGTCAGCAAAAAGTCCAGCAAATTTCTGGTTACAGCTCAACGCGGAAGGCCACGATGACGAGCTACATCAAGGGGATCTACAGCTACGTCAGACCGGTAATTATGGAGGGTATAAGTGTCATTTAAGGTGTGATTGCGAAAAGGAGGATTTATTGGGCTTAAATGGAGGACGAAAAAGTGCGAGAGAAGGTTTATTAATCACGTAGTTTGCGTTCGAGAGAGTGACAGCTTGTCATGTTTGTTAGTGATAGTGGAAACTTAAAGGAAATGCATTATTAGAGTTTGTGAGTGTATTATAAGTACTGAATTGCGTACCAATTATGCTGTGTGTGCAGGAATTTTTTATTACTGGCTATTGTTGGGAAGCCATATGTACTGATGTGTATGCTGTCCAGCTGTGCAGATTTGTAAAAATATTGTTCAATGTGATAATTTTACTGGTAGTCTATTTTGCAAAGCATTTACATTTAATTAATAATTACCCAATAGAGGACTGTATCATAGTAATTTTCTTTGTGCTGTCTATATGTTACTGTAGGCCATACAGATGCTTTTCTACATAATTAGCAATCAGTTATGTATTTTATATCTCCTGATTTAGTATAAAAACACATTTTTTTGGTTGTTCTGCATTTTTTTCTTGAGTTTTTGAAAGTCTAAGAGGTTATATCCCTTCTCCAGACTTGCACCAACTGTATTCAGAATCTCATTAAAATCACACTAATTATGAGCCTTAACAGTAAATACACGAAGCAGGATGTTTTTTCCATGTTCATAGGCAGAGATGAAAGGCACTTCCATTATACGGAAGATAATATTTATTAATTAAAGCAATTCAAAGGGTATCAAATACATGGCCTCATTATATGAGTGAGGGATTGTGAGGAAGATTTAAAGTTGGAGGGATTACAACAATATCAGTGAGGTTGTAAAGGAAAACTGACCTTGTGTGCAGTGATTGTCTTCAAGTGGCCTTCATGTAAAAGGTCATGGGTTCAGGATTTGAAAGTAGGCTTTATAGTCTTTTGTTTTATGGCATAGGTTGGGAAATATTGGTTATGTAGGCTTATGTGATAGGCTAGTGTAACAGCTGATTTTAACAGTTCATTGAAGGATATTTGTGATATTACACAATTGGTTAGAAAGTTATATTCATGAATATCAAAATTGGTATTGAAATTCATGACAGTGTTGATTCATGTAAGTGTAGGCTTTTGTTTCATATAGGCTATGTATATATGACATTTAGTATTGTAATAATGCATTTACATAGTTAATTTAATTATTCTATTTTAGCAGTTAAGTCTTGTTATTTTAGCTTTGGTAATCACATTCAGACAGTGAAAAAAACATTATTTTTATGCTCATTATTTTTTGGAAATTTATTTTATTGTCATATTTACTAAGAGGTAACCAGAGCCTTCTTCATTGCATCTATCTTGATAAACGATCTCTCAGAATACTTGTCCTTCTCCATCTTGACAATCCATGCAATATAGCAATATCCAAGTGCAGTATAGAGATTCCTCAGTTTTAAGACATTTATTTATTATACTGACTAACTTCTGGCCAGGAAAAGAGGAAAATATGGGAAGCAATTTGTCTTTCTGTGTTTATTCAAAAGTGTTCCTAAGCACATGTGTGGTGCAAGTGTTGGGACCAAAA
>NW_028234407.1:4483667-4488667 GCF_977035675.1 Penaeus japonicus
CTTCCTCTCTTCTCTCTCTTCTCCCTCTCTTCTCCTCTCTCTTTCTCTCTTCCTCCCCTCTCTTCTCTCTTCTCTCCTTCTTTCTCTCTTTCTCTCTCTTTCTCTCCTCCCTCTCTTCTCTCTTCTGTTCTTCTCATTCCTCTTCTCCTCTCCTCTCTCTCTCCTCTTCCTCTTTCTCTCTCTCTTCTCTCCTCTCCTCCTTCCTCCTCTTCTTCCCCTCTTCTCTTTCTCCTCCTCTTCTCCTCTTCCTTCCTCTTTTTTCTCCTCTTCTTCTCTTTCTCTTCTCTTCTCTCTCTTTTCTTCCTCTCTTCTTCTCCTCCTTCTTCTCTCTTCTCTCTCTCTTCTCTTCTCCTCTCTTCTTCTCTCTCTTCTCTTTCTCCCTCTCCTCTTTCTCCTCTTCTTATCTTTCTTTCTCTTCTCTCCTTCTTCTCCTCTCTCTTTCTCTTCTTTTCTTTCTCCTCTTCTCCTCTCTTTCTCTTCTTCCTTCTTCTCTTCTCTTCTTCCTTTCTCTGTCTCCTCTCTTTCTCTGTGTCTGTCTCCTCTCTTTCTCTGTGTCTGTCTCCTCTCTTTCTCTGTGTCTGTCTCCTCTCTTTCTCTGTCTCTGTCTCCTCTCTTTCTCTGTCTCTGTCTCCTCTCTTTCTCTGTGTCTCTTTTTTCTTTCTTTCTCTGTCTCTTTCTCCTCTCTTTCTTCTCTCCCTCTCCTCTTCCTCTTCTTCTCTCTCTCTTTTCTTTCTCTCTTTCCTCCTTCTTCCTCTCTCTCTCTCTCTTTCTTTCTCTCTTCTGCTCTTCTTTCTCTCCTCTTCTCTCCTCTTCCTTCTCCTCCCTTCTCTCTCTTTTCCTCTCTCTTCCCTTCTTCTTCTCTCTCTTTTCTGTCTCTATCTTCTCTCTTTCTTCTCTGTTCTTCTCTTTCTCTCCCTCTTTTTTCCTCTTCTCCCTCTTTTCTCTTCTTCTCTCTCCTCCTTTCTCTTCTTCTCTTCCTTCTCTCTTCTCTTCTCTTCCTCTCTCCTTCTTCTCTGTCTCCTCCCTCTCTCTGTCTTTTCTTCTCTCTTCTTTTCTTCTCTCTCTCTTTTCTCCCTCTTCTTTTCTCCCTCTCTCTTTCTTTCTCTCCTTCTCTTCTCTTCCTTTTTCTCTTCCTCTTCTCTTTGCATTTCTTCTCCTCTCTTCTTTTTTTTTTCTCTTTCTCTCCCTCTGTCTCTCTCTCTCTCTTTACCTCTCTCTCTCTCTCTCTCTTTCTCTCTGCCTCTTCTCTCTTTTCTGTCTCCCTCTTCTCTCTCTTTCCTTTTGTCTCTCTTTCTCCCTCTCCCTCTCCCTCTCCCTCTCCCTCTTTCCCTCTTTCTCTTTCTCTCTTTCCCTCTTTTTCTCTTTTTCTCTGTCTCTCTCTCTCTCTCTCTCTCTCTCTCTCTCTCTCTCTCTCCCTCTCTTTCTCTTTCTCTGCCTCTCTTTCTCTTTCTCTGCCTCTCTTTCTCTTTCTCTTTCTCTGCCTCTCTTTCTCTTTTTCTTTCTCTCTCTCTTTCTCTCTTCTCTCTCTCCCCTCTCTTCTCTCTCTCTCTCTCTCTCCTCTCTTCTTCTCTCTCTCTCTCTCTCTTCTCTTTCTCTCTCTCTCTCTTCTCTTTCTCTCTCTTTCTCTTCTCTCTCTCTCTCTCTCTCTCTCCCTCTCTCTCTCTCTCTCTCTCTCTCTCTCCTCTCTCTCTCTCTCTCTCTCTCTCTCTCTCTCTCTCTCTCTCTCTCTCTCTCTCTCTCCTCTCTCTCTCTCACCTCTCTCTCTCTCTCTCTCTCTCTCTCTCTCTCTCTCTCTCTCTCTCTCTCTCTCTCTCTCTCTCTCTCTCGCTCTCTCTCTTTGTCTGCCTCTCTCTCTCTCGCTCTCTCTCTTTGTGTGCCTCTCTCTCTCTCTCTCGCTCTCTCTCTTTGTGTGCCTCTCTCTTTCTTGCTCTATCTCTCTCTCTCTCTCTCTCTCTCTCTCTCTCTCTCTCTCTCTCTCTCTCTCTCTCTCTCTCTCTCTCTCTCTCTCTCTCTCTCTCTCTCTCTCTCTCTCTCTCTCTCTCTCTCTCTCTCTCTCTCACTCCTACTCCCACTCCCACTCCCACTCCCACTCCCACTCCCACTCCCACTCCTACTCCCACTCCCACTTCCGCTCTTCCTCTCTCTTTTTCCTTTCTGATTCTCCCTCTGTGAAATAGACTTTTATAATATTATCCAATATTTTTTTAGCATTCCATAAACATTTCTAACTCTGACTGATCTCCTTTCACAGGCTCCAGCACCCTCGGCGCAGGCGTCTCGAGTGCGAAGTGGGTGGCTGGCACGACCTACAACGTGGGGGCAGGGGTGGTAGGGACAGCCGGCACTGTTGTGGGCACGGTTGCAGGCACTGCAGGCTCCGTGGCCAGCACCGTCGGCACGGGAGCTTCGGCTATCGTCTCAAAAGTGGCCACAAAGAAAAAGGAACATTCAGACTAAGTGGGGTAGAATGGTATGATTTTTTTAGTTTTGTATTTCTTTTTTTGCCTTTTTATATGCATGTGTTACTACTTGTTTTACTGTAGCCGTATGGTACTGAAGCCACATGTGAGGTAGAAACCTCTTTAGCGGTATATGAAAAAATTGGCAGCTTATTGTTATTATGATTTTTTTTCCCTTTGTGTGTGTTTATATAATTATATTGTAAAGAAAAAAAAAAAAAAAAAAAGAGAACGGAGTTGAAATAAAGAGGCAGGTACTTTTTTTTTTTCATAAAAAGTACTTATTTATGTTCATGAACCTGAGGAAACTTTGTTATATTTACCTTTAGATTGATTTTTTTTTTTTTTATAACTAGTATTGTAGTATTGAAAATGTGTAATTGAATTTTCTATCCAGAATATGTAGGTGTATGTAAAGGGTCAGGATGTATTTGTTTTGACAAAGAACAAACAAACAAACAAACAAAAACAAAGATAAAGCAAAATTTAGGCCTGGAAGTGGATGTTCATTCTTTGAGCCTTCTGGTGTCTTTGAACAAATCAAGAGAGGAGTAATTTTGATAATTATCAAAGAATAAACCTCGTAATAAATCTTACACCAACTGAATTCCTGTTGATGATGAAGGTTTATCGGAAGGGAAACGTTTGAGCGTATGTAATCGTGAGATTGTAGATCAACATAACGAGATTAATGGTCCGAGGATTCCTCCTTGTCGTGTGAATGTATTTTGAAGGGTGATGGTAGGAAACAAAGGCAAGTTTGTTTGGCCCAAGCGCTTGAGTCATAAAGGGGTTGATAGCCCTTGCCTGGATAACTGTTATTGAAATTTTTTTCTATTATTATTATTATTTTTTTTTTTCTATGAAATGATTCAGCCATGAATTTGCCAGACTCAGGATTAAAGGGAAGACAATTCATTTCCCAACCAGCAAAGTGCTTCCATAGACACGGTAAATTGTTGCATGTCAAAAGTATAATTCTAGATGTTGAGACAATCGCAAGAGAGTTTGGTTTTATACTAGACGGTACATACATATGTGTACTTTAGGCATTAAAGCATTATTTTTGGTAGATCTTTTTACCTGTTGACAGCAGAAAGGTTTTCAGGAAGTAATACCCTGTTGATTGATTGTTTTTAATGCAATAACAATTCAGTAATATTTGCGAGGATTAAGATGCAGTGAAATAGCTAGAACTTATTTTTGTGAATGGAATTGTGAATGTAGTCTAAATTTTTAAGAAGTCAGAAAAAGAAGAAGCTTATTATGTAATGCAAGTCTTTAATTTGTAAAGCTGATGCAATAAATTGTAGTCGATTTTGATGTGCGGAAAATCTTTGTAATGGCTTGAAGATGACATTCTTTCATCGTATCAGTTTTGCCTATGGAACTGAACATGGTCTTGCCAAAACCATTTGTTATGCTTAAGAAAAGTTGTAATTGATAAGTTTTTACAGGATTTTCACAGAAGTATTCATGTGCATGCTATTAGATTTAAGGAAAGGTATTGCAATGAAAATGTTCACCTTAAAGAAAAAAAAAATACACCAATACTTTTTTTTGTGTGGCAGACTAGAAAAGGCATAAGCTCACACAGTGAAAATGTATTTTGTCCACTATTGTTAGTAATCCCCAGTAAGCTGACAAATTTTGAAATGGGTGAAATGTTTGCTTATAAATCTGATCTCATTTGTGATCACAGTTTTGAAAAGAACTTGTAGGTTTATTATGATTTTTTTTTTTTTTTAGACAAGTATCTTTATTTATATCCCCCCCCCCCCTCTCTAATTCTAATATGTAGTTCCTCGATTTTCAATTTACAGTTCCTCATTTCAATCACTATTTTAGTTCACTTTAGATGTATAGGCTATCTACCCCCCCCCCCCCCCCTTCTAGTTCTAATACGTTGTTCCTCGATTTTCAATCTACAGTTCCTCATTTATATCACTATTGTAATTTACTTGAAATATAGAGGTCATCATCCACCTTTTCTCTAGTTTCTTGGTTTCCGCACACAGTTCCTTGTATCAAGAACCAGATGTATATTGTGCTCTCTTACACTAAAGATTCTCTCTGCTAGATATTCTGATTGTGAATTTGACTATTGGTTAGCAAATACAGATATTATGTTAGTGGGCAGGAAAGTGTGTTCGATTTGCAATTTGATTTGTAAACGATAAATTTTGAGAATCTCCAGGGAACAAATTACTGTGCCATACAAATGTAAGTCAGTTATTATTCTTCTTATTATTTTTTATTCCCTAAAACTAGTTATTTTTATACCAGTGTTATATACATTTATATTGATATATGTGTATTAAGATGCATTATAGAAAGAAAACGAAAAAGGAAACATTGTCTTGTCCTTAATTTCAGTGCGTTGTCTGATGTTCGTGCCACCATTAGTAAACATCTTGACATTGAAGCGTAGAACTTTAAAAATGTCGAGAGTCCTTTTGCTGTTCGGATAAAGTCGGCTGTAGATTTAAGGAGTGAAATTATTCGTGGTAGATAAGTCGGGTAGCCGTTAGAAAAAACTTT
>NW_028234407.1:4506167-4523667 GCF_977035675.1 Penaeus japonicus
CTGCTAAGCGCTTGATCACATGGCGTGCCGGCCATGTGGAAAGCCATGACAAAATGTCTCATCCCCAGCAGCAAGTACTGCCATTACTCGAAGTAATATCTTGTCACCCAGCATTAACAGGTTAACCCAATGATGACGGTGTGTCACACCTGTGTGACACAGCTAAATGCCTGATGACGGGGAGACACACCAGTGTGCTGTTCCTGATGCAATATTGCATAGGCCCGGCGTAGGGGGTTGCCACTTCTTGCCGGGCCCGTCAGGACTGGGTTAACAGTTTAACCTTTTAATGATGGATGACATAACATTCACGTCATGACTTGGCTGGTCTTCCTGTTTCATCTTGCTGTCAATGTGAACGCATGTCATGGATTTTATCTGGCTGGCTTGCAGGGTGATTGAGTGCTTAGTAGCTGCCTTGGTGGTTGACTAGCCCACAGAGTTACCCCAGCGTAATGTCCATGCGGAGCCAAAGCCGCCCCCATCATTAATGGGCTAAGTTCAAAAGTGAGATACTTTTCTATTCTTGTTATAAATTTCAATGCTCCTTTGGTTATATATATATAAAAAAAAAACTATTTTACATTCAAACTGTTCATAAACTTCACTGGAATGAAACTAAAAATGCATTATTTAATCTTTTTGTACTGGGAAGTAATCTTTAGCATGTATATTATAAAAAGTTAAATACTCTGTAATTTTATATATAAATAAGTATTGAACTAACATTAAAATACATCCAAAATAAGGGGCAGAAAAACAATTAACATGAATAAACTTTGAAAAGATATATCTGTACTGAAAAGATTGAAGAAGTATACTATACAATGGAAAAATAATCTTGCATATAAATGCACATAGGATCACTGCTTTCGGATAAAGCATAATGTGTTTATATCTTAGTGCTTTGCATTCTCTTTTTGGGCTTCAGTGAAGACCCTAAAATATAACAATGCTAAAAAAATAGAATTATAACTATTTCACTATTTTTGCTTCAAAATCACAATCTAGGTTTGAATTGCTGCACTGCAAAAAAGAATCACGTAAAACATATATGCCGAATAAAGTCTTCACTTACATGTAGTATGTGATAAACACCTTTGAAGCTTTAAAAGATATAAATCTTAGTTGCCAATATTTCAAGACAAGTTTTCTATCTATATACAAGTATGTCTTAATCACATGCTACATAGAGAAGTACAAATGAAAACCTGAAATCTATTCCTATTGACATTAATATTGATTTACCTATATGCATAGCATAGAATTTCAATACCAGATTTACAATATAATTTGATGTTAGGCCCCATAACACTTGAAAAAAACCTTCACACCAGATTAATTACGCAATGAAATACCAAACAAACGTTAGGACAATAATATCATTCATGGTAATGATGATAATAATAATAATAATAATAATAATGAAAAAAGAAAGAAAAAAGATATAAGATCAAATGTTTTTTTTATAAAGAAGTAAAAAAGAAGAGAATAAATGGGAAGAAGAAATATAAAATAAAAATAGAAGTATATTAAATACATACATACATTATATATATATATATATATATATACACACACACACATATATATATGTATATATATATATATATTAATATATATATATATATATAATATATATATATATATATATACACACATATATATATATACACACATATATATATATATTTACATATATACATATATATATACTACATATAGTATATGTATGTATATATATATATATATATATATTTACATATATACATATATATATACTATATATAGTATATATATATATATATATATATATATTTACATATATACATATATATATAGTATATATAGTATAATATATATATATAATATATATAATATATATATATATATATATATATATATATATATATATATATATATATATATATATATATATATATATATATATATATATATATATACATACATACACACACACAGATACATGCATACATACACACATACACACATACATACATGCATATATATAGATAGCAGAAATCGAGATTCCAGTTACAAATCCAAAAGAAATGATGGGGCATTTGATTTAGATATTATAACATTTAACAAAACTTTGACACAGATAAGGTGCTATTGCTCATAAAATAAAGTACAAGACTTTTGAAATGATTTTGCTCATATTTCGAATCCTTTTTTAGGAGTAAGATAACACAGAAATAAACCTGGTGTGATGACAGCAGACGTATACAGGCTATCAATTTTGTTTTACATACCTAAACCAAAAAAATTAAATAAAAAAGAGTATGCCACCATAAACAAACACCACCACTGTGATGAGTTACGAAAGTATCAGTTCCGAATGTCTGCATGGATAAACAACACTATCTTTCTGAGAAGTCATATGCATAAAAATCTGCTACTCAGGGACTGCCCTTGAATTCCTTCAAATTATGTCCTTTCCACTGTCCCTATTAAATTATTTGTGAACCCTAGTTAAACTGTATGTATTGAGCAGTCACAAACCAGAAGCTTTTTTTTGTTTTCATCATCTTACCTCAAAATATACTTGTAAATTTGAAATGCAATAGCCAGTATATTTATTGTCTTACTCTTTGCAAATTTAAAAGATATTTAACCCTGTTAAAATTACAGCTGCTATACACAAGAGAAAGAGAGAAAGAGAAAGAGAGAGAGAGAGAGAGAGAGAAGAAATTGGAATAAAAAACACCGGCTACATGCGTGCATTTATTATTAAGAAAATATGAAAAATAATGATTATTACAAGATTCTCAAATAAGGCACTGTACTTCACTATGTAATTATACTGGAGAGAAATGAGGCTAAGAATGAGAGAAGGAGAGACAACGCGTCATTCTGGTCATCTCTTCGTCTTCACTTTACTTTTCTTTGACTGTTTGGAACTGAGCTGGAAGTTGTCGCCTAAAGTTTTCTGAGTTATGTCAGCGCAGATGGGAGAAGGATCACCGGGGTACAAATCAAGGTCATCCTCTGTCGCCGACTTGCCTTTGGTTCGTCCCTTTCGCCTGAAATTGGAGCAAAAATTACAGCATTATTCAAGAAGGATCAAGAGGAGACAGAAATGTCTCAAGAGTACTATATAAAGTATACTTGAAATCATCCACGGGTATTTCCCTAAACGTCTTGAAATCTTTTCTGATGTGAAGAGCATCTCTTTTTTTTTTTTTTTAGAGTCATGTGATAAAGAGTTCATGAATAATGTAGTAGTGTACAGGAAAGTAAATAATAACTGGTTTAAATGGCTGAGCACTACTAGGTGTAGCAAAGATAGTGTGGGTTCAAATCCTCATTAGTTATATGATAATATATCAAATAAACTGTCCTACCTGGATGGAGAGGCTTGGGAAGGGGCCGCATACTCCTCCAGCTCCTCGTGATGCCTCACTCGAGACAGGAGGGTCAGCTGTAGACAGTCCATGGCAAAGTCTCCCGGCTCCTCTTCATTCAGCTCGATGTTGTAAGTATTCGCCTGAGGGAACACGAGGCAAAGTGTGTTTGAAAGGTTGTGACAAGATATCCAGGAAGAGGAGACTTAAAAAATTGAGGTACAGTTATATCTACTTGTTTAATCACATTTGATTTCCTGGATGTTTAAGGAGCACTGAGTTTCTATTGAAGTGCATGTGTGAATGGTCATTACTTGTAAATATTCCATAACAATCCAAAGTGTGCAACTCTCAGTGTGCGCTAAATATTTATCAAATTAGTTCAACACAATAATAACAATGATAAAAAGTTCCAAGTATATTACATATTTTTTGCTCAATATAAAATAAATATCAGGGAATAATAATATCAATATTTTTCAAACATCTAATAATAACAAAATACTTACCAGCATCAAACATGAAAGAAACAGGCGAGACACTTCCTTCGGATCGTGATTTCGTGCAATCTGACTAAATGGCACTGTTTGCTTGCGTCCATTCTCAGGGAAATAACTTAGCACCTGCAAAAAAATAAAAATATTGCAAAAACACAAAAAAACAGTTATATATAGGTATATATGATTTACCATGCTTTATGATTTAGAAAAGTACTATCATTCTTGTACTACAGAAATACGAGTACAAGAAAGTTCCATCGGATACGGATTAAAACTACAAACCTGTGATCCATAGCTATGTATGTCAAATGTTTTTCTCTCTTCTTCTTGATTTAATTTAGGGGTGATGTTCTCTCTCCATTTGTTGACTCTTCTTGCAAGCTCTGAGGAGTTCACTTGACCCTACAAAAGGAATAGAATTAATACCTGACTCTGTGCCAAAATTTGCAGTTACACCTGTTAGTTTGATCATAGAGCAAGTACACGAACTCAATGAATATAGTATAAACATTGTCTTTCAAAAATCAACAAACTACGATTAGAACTGCTAGCTGACATACCTGAGCAGTGGTGATGTAATCTGCGACCCACTTTTGCACAAGGGCTTCGTAATCGCTCCCCGGCTCATCGAACTGGCTCTCGTTCAATCTCCTGTTCCCGCTGCCACCCTCGACGTCTCTCGTGCCATCGTGGGGCTCTGGGAGGAACATGGGAGGCGCAGGAAGATCGTCGAAATCTAGGGAGAATAGAGAGCACGGGAAAGATGGTTACAAAGCATCCCATAAACATACCTACTACTCAAAACCTCAGTCTTTCTCTTCAGTCAGATAAAGCAATAAATCCTCTCTCCCTCTTTCTCAAAGTTGGACTCTTTACCTAAATCAGCTACTCCATCACAGTCAACAGGGTCATCCAGTTCCTTCTCTATTCTCTGCTTTTCCTGTGTCTCTTCCAACACCTTCTGGGCTGCCTCTTCTGGATCTGCTGCAATGCCATCCTTCATCAACTCCTTCACTCTCTTCTTCTTACTCAACTCCAGCCTTTTCGCAGCCTCCGACTCTGCTTCCTCCTGGAGCTCCAGAGGTACCTGGAAAGAAGTCACATTACCATGAAGAACTTTTCTTTTTATGATTTTGTCTGTTACTGGGAATGATCCATTTGGACGTTGTGCAAATGCTTCAAGAAGTAAGCATGAAAAATTGATGATAAGCAGAAAGATGGATAATAGTGAAAAGATAATGAAGCAAACAAGGACGCAATATATACCTTTCTGCTCTTGCTGGATGTATCCACAATGCCGTTTGTGACAAATGTCTCTATGGATGGAAGACTCTTCTCCACCTTCTTCTCATCATCTTCAGTGTTTTCCTTGTTTTCTTTATTCTTTGCCTTCTTTGGACGTGATCGGGACTGTGGGAAAAAGCCAGCCATTTATTTGATGAGGGTGAGGTCAATTTCTCAGCTGCTCTCAGATATTTCAAATAAAAATAATTATGCAGATATATTGCTCACATCCGCACTATATGTGCCCACTCATTAATCGCAACCATTCACATTCACCCAACCTTATAATGTCAATTAATATTTTAGAAAATGTCACAACATATTTTCTTAACCACATCATCACCTAAAATTAACAACCACCAACACCTCAACTCAAACTAATTCTAGTCTGAATGGAAAACCAACAACCATTTCAATATCCAACAAGCAACCAAACGGCACCTACTGGAGCAGGCCGGTGGCAGGTGCAGGGCAGGGGCTTCCGCAGGCGACCCGCCCTTATTGGTCGCTTGGCAGGGGTCACTGCATGGGGGTCCTGTGGCTTCCAGGTGTCTGTCAGCTTCAACTTTGCGGTGACTTCCTTCTCCTGCCCGCCACGTCGTCTCAGTCCGTACCTAGGAAAAGGGTGCAATGACGATGATTATGACATACAGGCTTTCCTTTGAGTATTTTGTGATCAGTGTGCTGAAGAATATCAGGAACATCGTAGGAAACCGATTAAAATCTCTACATATTCCTAAAAACAAAAAGCTAACAAGATATATTCCACTTAAAAAAAAGAAGGGAAGGAAGGAAGGAAGGAAGGAAGGAAGGAAGGAAGAATAAAAAAAAGGATACCCACCTTCCATTGGGGAGATCAATGACAGTCAAGTTGTTATTGATGTTGTTTTCCTGATCTTTACTCTTGTCTTTCTTCTCTTCCACCTCTTTCTCCACCTCCATGGGTTGTTCTTCCTCCTGTATGGCTGGCCCCAAGTCATCATCCAAGTCCACTGCCCCGTCATCAGCATCAATGGGGTCATCATCACCTATGGATTGTGAGGTCAAGGGATATGATAAAACGTGTAATAATGAAGGCAAGAGAAAAGATGATTAAATTTGTGACAATTTGTAAAGCAATTACACAAACATGAACACTGAAAACTTTGGTTTGACAACTATTAGGTCTCTCTTTGATCTCTTGGAATCTGTCCGTCATCAAAAGGTGGATAAATTGTGCTTTATACTGGGAATTGATTAAAACTATAAAACCAAAACCAGAAATCTGCTTGGAATTCAAGGGACACTTTTCTATTAAAACACACACACACACACACACTCTTTCTCTCTCTCTGTCGGGATATTTTTTAATGCACATGGTATGCATAAGATGAATTAAGAGAAAAGTTTACCTACACCAAAACACAGACACAAACACACACATACAAGCCAACCCCTTCCCATCTTCTCCTCAGACTAAATACCCCAGACCCCTAAGAGCACGGCTAAAACCCTAGGACAACTAACCTGGCTCTGTTTCTGCAGGTCCCAGAGGTACGTTAGGCTCAGGCGGGAACAGTTCTGCTGCAGGGGGGTCCATAGGGGTGGCTGGGGTCTCCTTGTCACCCTGGGGTTCAGCGAGCTTCTCCCCTGCCTCTATATTTTCCTTCTGAGCCTGTGGATAGAAAGGGTTGCACAGTTGACGGGATAGGAAGAATGAAGCAGATGATGGAGATCATAAGATAAGATTGGAAAGGAAGAAAATCTGGGGAAGACAAAACAAAAAAGAAGAAAAAGGATATAATGACAAAAGAAAGTAAATAAATCAAAAAAGATATAGAGGGTGACAAAAAACAAAATTATAAAATGTATATATATATATATATAAATATAAATATATATATATATATATATATATATATATATATATATATATATATATATATATATATATATATCTCAATATCAATCTACAAATCCAAAATCACAAGTCACAAATAACAAAACAAAACTAAACTAACAATTCCTTCATGAGCAATGCAAACAATACACACCTCAGGGACAGGTGGGGAGGAACACAGGACATTCGCTGCCTCTCGTAGGATCTCTGTTGGCACCTCGAGGCACAGCATCCCCATGGGCGTAACATAGGACCGGTTGATTCTGAAGTCGTCTTTAGCACCAAACAGCTCGCTGTTCTTCATCAGGAGGTTGATACGGTACTGGGACTTCTCGCCTTCTTTCTCCACCAGGTGAAGGGGAGTTGCCGGTAGGAATCTAAGTGTTGGGAAAGGAAACGATCAGCTGGTAATTCTCATGAAAACAACTGCATGTCGAGACTTAGACTGGGATCTCTGTGCATGAGAGGTAATAACTGGTGTTCATGTACATGCTAGTACCAGGGAATAAAAACCATGGGGGATTACAGAGCTGAGACAATTTTGGAGTGAGATTCACATAAGAGCCAAGGACAGGAGGAATAACAATATAAGATGCTGCTATTGAAAAATCTGTACATCACCCTTTTTCTTCAAATATAAAGAGATAGTATAAAAATTATAATACAAACACATAGTTATAGACAATCCCTTACTTAATGATAAGTATTTGAACTCCGAGAATTCTACAGAAATGGAAAAGCAGGAGGTGCAAGAGAGAAAAAGAGTAATTTGCCTGGCATATGTAAAAGGATGGCTCAATGTGGACAAGGAGTTTACACCTCTCTATATACATTTTTGTCTTCTTCATACATATCAATGAAAGTATATAAATAATATATCCTTAGGGAGAGAAAGAGAGAGAGATTTAATTATAAAATTGTTAAATTAGTCTCAAAAATACATCTATGCTACTATTACATGGTAAGTGTTTACGCACATCAGAACCACCACCAATCTTTAAAAACCAAAGAACCATTTGGCTTGGCTTGCAAAACATTTCTACTTTGTGAAGTACCTGACACCAATCTAGCCCCACATATAGTCTCAGATATTCTAAGTATTATTTCAATTTACACTCAAACCTTTAATTCCATATTAATTTCATTTCATTGTAACCATTCACCTCTAGGCATAATTTAGTCTGTATAAACTAAATACTAACATTATATATACACAAAACAGACTTTGGATTATGTATTACTGGCCACAGGGTTGTTGATCAGGATAAAGGCTTGGGGGAATTATTACCAAAAATGTGGTTGCACTGCTTGGGAATTTCATGTCTCATATCCTTAGTATACAGTATTGAGGGAAGCTGTAAATATTGTATATTCTCAGTTTCAGAAAATCAACAAGCACCACACTTGAATCTTTCTTGACAGGGGACTGAAGTGAAAACGTTCAAATGGACATTATTCCTGTCTCCTCTGGAAAGTGAATGATTGATAGTACATGCTAGCAGGAGAGAGAGAGCACCAAGCCCCAGCAGGAATATGAGAGTACATCATGCAGCTCTTAGGATTTCCCTAAAAACAAGTTTGTCTCAGCAACATCAGGTAGTCTCAGAAATGCTGCATTGTGGTTATGGAAAAGCGTTATCTTTTGAACGTATACATACATATAAATTGCACTTGCCCATATGCTTATGGCTTATAAAAGGAAAATAGCTTTGTCACTTTGAAAGTCTGGGACCACATGCAGGAACATGACATACCACTTGGTATTTAATAGAACCTTTGTCTGCTGTATTATTCTATTATTGATATCAATACCAAAATAAATGATTGAATATACATAGGTATGTGTATGGGCACCTGAGAAACATTCTGTTTGGATTTAAAAGGAGTCAGCAGATAAAGGTTGGCATTAACACATATGCTATATTAATAGCAGTCAGGCTCCCAAATTCAACTGTATACAGTAACTCACAACTAATAAAACCAGTCTGCAGAATGAATGTCTCAATACCACTCTATGTTAATCCTTAAATTTTACTTCCATAATATTGAGACCAAAGTTAAAAGTTTTACATAACCCGATCTACCAAAATTAATTTCTCGAAGCTAGAATCCACACTCCTGAACCAAACCAATTAAGTAACTATAGGGGGGGGAGGGAGAGATATATTTACATGATAAGGACCTGAAAAGCAAGATCCCTTTCCCCAGTACACCTACACCCGCCACCGTAAGAAAACAAAAACATCACAATTCGTACGAGCCAAAAACACATAATTCAAAATGACTGATAAAAATAGACGTGTAAAAATTTCCCCTCTCCGACACTTTCTGCATCTTGGCTTTCACAACATCAAAAGGGGAGATTACTGTATGCAGCATCACACATAAGCTAAAGCATCGTCTCTCTGGTCTGGCTGGTAATGTCAAGATACCTTCTCTTCTCTCGACTGATCCAGATATACCTGGGTTGTTGAGTCGTGCCCACGTTATACACTGCCATCCCTCTTCTGTGGGGGGAGGGATGTGCAACACTGTATAAACTTCAAAGGGCAATATTTATGGTATGTATCTCCAAAATAATTTTATTTTATTTTTTTTTCCCCTTTTTTTTTTCAAGCATTCAAAGCACCTGTAATCAGCAAACAAATCTTACCATAAACTGTTCAGAAGCACAGCTGAAATTATTATAGCCTATGTTTTATATTAACACTACAGCATGAACACTGAATAAACCGAAAAATACTGAAAAGAAACTCTTACAGAAAAATCTAATCATATATATAAACACACCTTCACCCACCCACCCACAGACATATATATATCATTTATACATATATGTACATCTGTACATACAAAATAAAAATAAACACACAAATGTACGTATGTGTATGTGTATGTGTGTGTGTGTGTGTGTGTGTGTGTGTGTGTGTGTGTGTATGAAAAAATAAAATACATGAGTTAATGATACTGAACAATGAGAAAAATCTTGTGTTCACTGTACATGTATATCTATTTATCTAGTCCTCTAAGTACTCAAACTTAGCTTCATACAAGATGTTGATAACTTTTAAGATATGAGTTGTTTTTTAATTAAGAGGAAATAACTTGCATGACGTAATATTCACAAAGTTTTTCAATGCTCCTTCCCTTAACCCTTTGATGACGGTGCGTCACACGGCTAAATGCCAGATGACGGGGCGACACAGCAGTGTGACGTTCACGATGTAATATTGCATAGGCGCGGCGTAGGGGGTTTCCACTTATCGCTGGGCCCGTCGGGATAGGGTTAAATCTAAATTATATGTATTTGAACTAAACCTCTGTTCGTGAGAAACAACACTTCTGTCCTGAGTTAAATCGAAAGGCTCCAAAATATCAATTAAAAAAATAAACAATTAGCAATAAAAAAAATATACAAAAAAGTTCATTTAAGTGCTAGTTAGCATTAGTTATTAGAAAAATTAAAGGAAATGCAAGCAATGTACAAATTGCAAACTTAAATATTAAGTCAGCTGTAACCTTCAAAGGCATAAATTGACACAACTACCATACACAATATATTAATCTTACTAGATAAATATTTACATCATATTCAACTAACAACACTTCTACTTTGGAAAATGAACTATTTACATATCTAAACACTCTTGATTTCTGCAGCAGTATGAAAGATATATACTTTTTTTTTCTAAATGTCACCGTAACCCTTTACATCCAGGATATCCACATCTGGTTTCTAGTGCTAGGAACAAGAAACAGGTTAATCTATCGCCTCTCATTCCAATGTCTCTAAAGTTTGGGAAATAGTTTTTTACACACCTTCCAACAATGCATTTCTAGAACAAAAGGAAGAAATCCAGCATTTCAAGGGTCCAGATACGAAGGATTAATATCGGACACAAGAAGTAAATGTCATCATATTTATTCAAAGACTTAATGTATGATCTTCAATTCTCACAAAATTATCACTCTGTTTGACCTTATAAACACTAATCATACACGTGAAATTTCTGATTTCTCTTCCAGTCACCCACAGATCAGTAACAACAGTTGCTATTATAGACATTCAGCCAATGACCTTATCATTAGTTCAAGTAATATATTCAAGGTAATCATAAACAACCAGATGTTAAGATGGGTCCTTTGCCATCACTTACTTGGAAACAGTGAAAAGAGTGAGTCATATTAGTGATGGTGAATACAAAGAGAATGATAAGTAGGAGGACAAGAAAAAAAATTGGGGGGGGGGGGGAGAGAGAGAGAGAGAGAGAGAGAGAGAGAGAGAGAGAGAGAGAGAGAGAGAGAGAGAGAGAGAGAGAGAGAGAGAGAGAGAGAGAGAGAGAGGAAAAAAAAAAAAAAAAAAAAAAAAAAAAAAAGGGGGGGGGGGGGGGGGTGTTAAAATAGAAAATGTAAGGGAAGCTCTGCAACTTGTCAATGTTTTGGCTAACATGACAGAGCATTCTACAATCATTCATGCAACATTCTTGTAGCTTCTCATTTCTAAACTTATTTCAGTATGTGTTTAAATTTGGAAAGAAAGAACGTGGGAGGAAAAAAGGTGAAAGGGGAATGAAAGGGAAAGACAATTTACAATATACATTCTGCCCAGCTGTTCAACTTAAATAAAGCTGATCTAATGTAGATCTCTCAGAATTGTCTCTAACCACTGCATATGAATATTTCTGTTAGACAAACCAGTCACAGACCCCTTTTATTGGACTTTCACAATCAAAACCCTATGTCAAATAACATGAATTCTCCCAAACTCTTTCTATTTTCAAGTGGAAAATATTCCTAAAGGTGTGAACATCAAACTTTGTCTTTGTGAATGTTTATGTATGCATCCAGTATCTTATAACTGTGTGGGCATTATCAATTTACAATACAAAGAATATATTCTGCAGATTCCTGAAGAATAGTATATTTCAAGTAATGAAACACATTTCACTTCATGCAAATTAATGAAAATATAAATTTGAAAGAAAATACTATCATACACAAACAAGATAAAGTGGGAGTGAGTAGGAATTTGTTTCAATGTAAATAATAACATTAGACATAGCAACTACACAACTTGAATATTCGTGTTCTGTCAATCATCAAGTATTAGTTGGCTATTTGCACAATCAAACTAAATCTGTTCTGTGACCAAGCCTCCTTGCTGACTTGTGGTTCTCATGCTTATATGTAATAAAAATGCATCTGCCATTAGTCTGACAATAGCGAATCAAAATGCTGAATTTCAACTGATGTCTTTACAATTTATACCTGTAAATTCTTTGTTTCCACCATAAAATACACATTCAAGCTCAGCATCTATGTTTCCTCTATTAACCCTTTAATGTTGGGTGATGTGATATCCTGTCATGTGGTGGAGCACTTGCGCCAGGGACACAATATCAGATCATGGCATTATGTATAGCTGGCACGCTGGGTGATCATGCACGCAGTGGTCAGCCGCAGCCAGAGTGGGTGGATAGCCCTAGGCATTAGGTTTGTGCGCTCGAAATGTCTTAGCATTAAGACCTGGCAGAGCCAAAACTACCCTGTCGTTATTAGGTTAAATCCAGTCTGAGTCAAGGAGTTACTGTATCTATGTCTATACATTTCATACAGATGCAATTCATCTCTATCTATGAACATATCAGGAACTAGAGAAACAAATATGCACAAAAAAACACACACACACAGAAACAGAGATTAAAATTACTTATTTTAAAACACTCCTCTATGCATGCTTGATAACTTCAGACTCATCTTCATATTGCCTATCAATCATGAATATAATGCGTAAAAACTAAATAACAAGGAGTGAACTGGGAGTTAAGAGAAGAGGCCTGCTCTTCAGAATCCCCTTTCCCATTGAAATACTCACTTGAAGGCTTTCCGTCGAATGTCATCATCTTCGTCCAGCTCGTCCTCCTCGCGCATGTTGATGTTCCGACCCTCTTTGATGTTGTCCACTGAATGGAAGTCAATGCTTGCGTCAAGAATCGACTTGCCTCCTCCACCTCCCCCTAGGTCCTTCCCACCTGCCTGCCCCCCCATCTCCACACTCCTCCTGCTGGAGAGCAGATCCAACATTTGCAGCACCATCTGCCAGAGGAACTCCACCTGAGGGAAGAAATGCACAGCGTTATTTACATTATTCTCCTGTTCAATCTTCTATGACTTCTATCTGAAATTCAGTAATTCTGTAATACTCAATAAATTACCAATGATAATAAGTACCAGTCTTACAGAACAATTTATTTTCTTCCAAAGTGATTGAAAAAAGATGACACTACAAGAGAAAATTACCTTTTTGCTATATACAGTGGCTGACCCCTGAATCAACATGGCCGCCTCAGCAAAATTCATCATCGTTTCACCTCCATCGAAAGTAATTTGTACTTCGGCAAGTTCCTCAAGGTATTCCTCAAGATACTGGAAGGAGAATCATATGAAAGATAGTATGCAAGTGTGAGATACATCATACAATAAGAAAGCCCTTTTGGAACTGGGCACACCAAATATTACTCCCATATTTCTAGAATGCTGTTTGGTATCTCATTCAGGCATATGGGAATAATTTCACCATAAATAAGGATAGTAAGACAGAAAACTTAATTGTGCAGTTATTCAGCTTGCTCTTTAAAAAAAAGTTATCGAGTTATATTAAATTGAAAAAGTTACAATACTTTTTGTCCATGGGCAAAAATTTTCAACAACTGACTATTAATCTTGAAAATACCATTATGACTTGTGTGATTATCTACAATTTAAGAAAAGTTATCCTCTATTATAACTGTTCAATAAAACATTGGGCCTTGACAATTGTTTCAAAAGCAGCTGAATTTCCTAGAATTTTTCCAATAATCTCTAACCAGTCATTCAACTTCATGTTTTAAAAATCTTTGTATGCATATTTTGTAAATCAATAAACATAATGTGGTAATAAAACCTGTTATCATTCTTACCATTTTCAAAAAATGATGATTCGACAATGTAATGTTTTACAAACAAGGAGCATGACTGCCACAAAGGAATCCACCATTTAAGTAGATGAACATATATCAAAACCTCCAAAGGCAGTAAGTAAATTGAAATTAACATCTGACCCGCAGTTAGGTCACTGCAACCCAGAGGGATCCTAACCTTTGCTATGTCCACTTCCCAGTTTTTGGTCAGGTCACGAATGGGGTTGAGGAAGACGGAGAAGCGGGCCTCCAAATCCTGGGATGGGGACGTTTGTCGCATCTTGGTGGCCGCAGGAGATGCATGCAAATGTTAACCTGAAAGAGAGAAAAGGCTTTTAATTACAGCATGGAAAAAAATCAAAAAGATAAAAATAAATGATAAAATAAGTAAGTTACTTTGATTATGACTGAATGGTTATTTTGCACTTACAAATAATCTATTTAATGTCAAAATTTCAAAAGAAATATAACAATAATAATAACTAAAACAACAATAATATATAAATAAAATAAAGATTTTAAATACACTAATATTAATGAAACCTATAACTGCTTGTATGTATACCAAAGAATGTAATACTAATGGAAATATATATGTCTAATGTCAAGGGAGAAAGAGGAAACTAAGAATAGTACCCATTGTTTTCGTCCTTGGTCTGTGCTCCATGTAAAAACTAAGAATAAAAAACTTATATAACATGACTGAACTTAATCAAAAGCCAGTCAAACCATAACAAATAAAATTATGAACTTGATCTTATTTAGTTCTGTTTTATAGTGATGTCACTAACATTGACCTAGTCATAGAGGTCAGGGGCATCAAAACAATTAAAACAACAAAGATAAAACAAAAACACGGTCACAAATCCAAACTGGACTTACTCACGATAACTGTAAAGAGGATATCTGGCCTTATGCCAATTGGCACAGTCCCTGCACATGCTGGTACTATGGCTAAGGTTATCAAACCTCTACCATATATATACATACACACACACACAAATATATTCTAGCAAGATTGAGTTTGAATACCTTCCTAGCAGTTCATCATCAATTAAGGAAAACAGTCTAAGCTCTCTCCTGGTGGAGGTAGTCCCCCTGTGCTAGTGTACAGCGCAGAGGCCATGGTAATTGCTTGACATTACACCACTAATGTGTTGGATTTCAGCATGTAAGCTATCCATCACGGATCGTGGCAAGTGACAAGCAGACTTGGATAAGACACAGTGAAAGCTACTGCATGTGTCTTCTGGACATTTACCTTGTCTATATTTAGTAATTAATTTTAAAAGTCAACTCTTCCCATCCTTTACTTATGTTATTAAAATAACTCAATCTGACATTTAAAAACCCACCTTATAAAAATGTTCACATTCTTTTTCGAGATGTGTGAAGAGGAAAAAAATCCCACCAGGTTATTTTTGGAGAGGTGTCATGCTCACAGGAATAGGCCTAACCAGTGTCCAATGATAGTAAAAATATAGAATTAATGGTCAAAGAATGAGATAATTTTCCTAAAGCCGAGCATGTGTTTTAAGTTGTCATGAGACTTAAATAGACAGATAAATGACAACTGATACTATGGATGTATAATTGATTATATTATTCAAGTAGTATTCAGTACACACACTGACAGTAATAAGTGACTTAAAGTTACTTGATAAGCAAAATAAGCAATTATTCAACAAGCAATAACTATATAAATAGGAAATGTTTTTAAAAACTAATATAGTTTATATAGTAGGTAATTTGAAAATAAAATTTGACCCACTGAGAGACTAAAAAATGATATGACAGGCAAACAGTGCATAAACTGAATTAGCAAACAGTAGATAGAATAAAAGTAACACTATCTTGGTAGAACCAACACAAATTAAAAACATCTGACCTGCAGTACTTATTATAGACCAATTTAGCATGCTGATGGATGACCAACACAAAAACACTGGCTTTCTCACAGGCTTCTTCAATGCGTTTAATATAAACCACTAGCTTCCTCCTAAATTTTCTAATTTTACAGCTTGACATGTACTGCAATTGCAATCAAAATTGTCGGGCAATATTAATGTTGACAGTCTGTCTGTCAATTATAATTCATAACACGTGTAAACAAACTAGAAAGTTGATTTGGAAATAAACTTATGGATCTGTATTACTTGTTTTGGTTAAATTATCCTCAATAACAAAAAATAACAAAACAATACTACAATCAGAATATAATGAGTAATAAAAATACCCTTGAGAACCACAATTCTTCAACCTATTCACGACAGGGTATACAGTTGCCTAGTGATGCTCCCACTGGCAATATATCAAGCATGTGCAGTTTCCGGCTGAGAGATTTATCAAAGCATAAGGGTGTGCAAAACCTCTAACCGGCTCAATTCTATGGGGTGATAATAAGAGATTTACGTATTTTTTTTCTATGACAAGTCAAGAAAAATGCGTATACAACTGTGTACAGCATGTATATACGGGAAGAGTTTGTGATGTGATAGGATATCTTCCGTTGTGGGGGAAATTTTCCGATGACACGATGTCACGTTATCTGGCCTGAAAGGTTTAGGACAGAGATTGGACTGGTTCCTTAACCGATTCTAAATCACGAGGAAGATCGACAAGCTCTACCTTACCGGAATGTATACGCTGGAGGTGTGGTTGCCTTTTATGGAGTGGTGAGGTCACGGTGCCGCGATGCTTAATTATGCTAGCAACTGAGCGGACTTCCTGGCTAAGGTTGTGACATTCATTCGTTATTCACAGTTAACGTTTAATTGAATCTCAACAGAAGTATCCACTTTGCACAGTCAACAGGTTAATAAGTTCTTTATGTCTTGTTTTTTCCTTTAGCAATTATATCTCAAACCTAATAATGTTGTTTTCTGTTTCTTTCAACAGCTGTTAAATCTCCTTAGATATCTATCTTCGCACCTGACTCCATTACCTATCTCGGAATTGATTAACGAATCCAAAAAAAATAATCCTCAAAAAAAGAGAAAAAAAAAATATTAACAAAAATACGAGAATCAACACTATGATGCAACACAACAAAGAACACAAACCCCTATTTTTCTTCCTTTTGTTCCTATGAGAATTCGGCCAGAGAGAAGGGACTCGTCCAATAAATAAAGCCCAGCCACGTAAATGCTACTGAGATCACGAGGGAAAAAAAAGGTGAGAAAAAATAATACTTTCCTTCAAGTTCAATCATGCAATTCGCTCCGACCAAAACCCCGCCAAGTCCGACTTTCCTTTCCTCCTTTCTCCTTTATCTCCCTAATTTCTTCCTCTTTTCGCCTTTCCTCCCTCTTCTCCTGTTCCTCCCCCACTTACCAACAGGTACGTCACGCGTCGTAATGCAACACGGGACCGAGAACGAGTTAAAATCCGACGAGCTCTCAGGTTATGGTATAGAGAGCGACCGCCATGTTATCGTCTCAATTTTGAAGTTGAAGGGAGGAACTAGTCACGGAGGGAGTTTTGGGCTATTTTGCGCTATTTACGGCTCTT
>NW_028234407.1:4528667-4531167 GCF_977035675.1 Penaeus japonicus
GTTAATAGTTACAGCTGTTAGTAAAGCATATTTCATTTTAATAAAATATATAATTAATACATTAGTGTTCATATTTAGTGAAAACTGGAATTAATTAATTCATTAACCACTGCTTGCTTTCAGGGAATAAATAGTATATCGAAAGCCAAGCAAAATATATTTTTATATATATATATTATATTAGCTATGAAATAACTTACATATATGTAATTTACCCCCATTAACCTCATAATGAATAAAAATGTGAAATTGCCGAGACCGGACACGAATCTGCGTATCACGGAATCCGTTTTCTCTTTCCTTGGAAGCGTAAAATCTAATTACAATTAAAAAAGAGATGTCTTTTCACACACAAAAAAGAAACTGGTCTTAAGGAAGTAAAAGATTAGGAGTCTGTGTACTATAATCTGAGAAAACACTGTAGTTCCTATACAAGTATGTATACAGTTCTTATTTATAATGAAGAAGATCTGAGAAAAGTTTTCGTCCCATTTACTCTACCATTCATGAGGAATTCTGTCAGTGTTAAGTTCTTTAGTTACAAATACGTTTGTAAGAATTATGAAAACTGAAAGAAGAAAGTTCTATGCACACATTTCAGTTTGTAATTGAGATCCATATTAGCTACTTTGATAATTTCAGAAATCTTATAACAGTAATGAGATCGACTGAAGAATAAATTGATGGGATATAATATATTTATATTTAAAAATAATTTTAAAGTTCCCTTTCCAAATGCTGTAATTATCCATTATTTAACAACAAAAGACTTTCCGTATGTGTTGTCTACAAAGTAAGTAGATTTTATTCCTTATATTTGTGTTTAACAACTTTTTAAAGTACATTTTTGCATAACAAAAACTGTCATATTCAAGCCAGAAAATATATCTTATATTTTATTTCATATACATGTTATTTAACAGACAAACCTTCTTAACAGTGAATACTTTCAAAATTGGTAAATTTATATCTATATAAAACCAACAAGCCCACAAAATCCTTGTAATAACTGTTTCTTACTAGTCTAAAGTTATTAAACCTAATGAGGCTTCAGTGTTAGCACACTCTGAGTCTACCTGTAATTTCTCAAAGAAATTAATGCATTATCAAACATTAAGTAATGTTAAAATAGTGAAGTCACAGAGAAACTCAACATTACCATGAGGTTCAAGAGCGGACTCGAATACCTGCATACACATCTGAACAAAAGCATTATTTTTTTGTTGTTAGTATCAAGAAACTAATTAAATTGAAAGAAAATTGAGATGAGGATGATATGATAATAAAGCATTCTGACAATGCAGTGCACTTTTACTTGCGAAACCCATAGCCAAAGAAAGAAACCTCATGATGTTAACAAGAAATGATACATCGGTATAGTGATCAGCACAATGGTGGACCTGGTCTTACAATAATTCGTAACGATAATAACCGAGCAAAGGATTCAAAATGGAGTACATTTAATTAAGTATGCAATGTTGCAAGCATATCACATTACACTGTATGCGTAAAATGGAAAAGGCAAGTTACTCGTTTTCATTTCAAAACTTGTCTGCAAGAATTCATTTACAGTTACCTTTCATTCACATTATGAATGTTTTTTGACACATGCATTTAATCTCTCACGACTAAGAGTTGAATACGGGATAGTAAGAAATGTTGGATAAAATCTTCAGGTGATTTTCTATAACGGTATTTTTTATCAAGATACGGATAATAACGATTAACAGGACAAACTATCTCAACGTAAATAAATACAAGGTTAAAACAAAAGCCGCATTCTCTTACCATCTTGTGCAAATTCATCATGAAATCATCTTACTGCAAATTATTGATATGCACAGAAAAAAACTCTTCAATTCAGCAACGGCATAGGCTTTTTGAGTGCGTTCACTCGTATTTAGATAATCAATGCTGCTACACAATTATTCACCTGGAACGTTAGCACAAGAAAATACACAAGGTTTCTTGTTCATTCCATTTGGGTACAAGTCAAAAGACATTGAAATCTAACTAATTGTTGACTGTTACTTTAAACAATGGTGCTTGTAACTTCTCTCTAAAGTAATGATATAATAAGGCTATAGAGTATTTATAGTAGAGCTTAATTATACTCTACATGTCTAATGACTGGCACACACATGTAAACAGTTCATCAATTGCTGTAAAAATGTTGAATTAAAGGTTGAAGAGGTTTATTCTGTATATGAGGGGAGAAAAATAAAAATAAAATAAAAATAAAATCCTAGCCATCTATGACACTGTTACTAAACTATGACTTACTTACCACACACTGGAATTCATAACATAAATGCAATAATCGTTCTATATATATATATATTTTAAAAATCAAAATAAAATAAAGACTAAAAAAGACAGGGAAAGGTCAGTTCTTCATCATTCACCGCTCCCATGCTACCATTACCCGTGTATGCTTTTGCGGTCTTGCTCAACTTGCTTCGTGTTATCAGTAGATTTGTCGGAAGGAGACATGTCCCTA
>NW_028234407.1:4533667-4538667 GCF_977035675.1 Penaeus japonicus
TATTTGCTGTTCATTTGATTTGGAGTATGGCAGTCAAAATTAAAATGCTTTAAAAAAAACAATACCCATAATGATTCATAAAAATAAAATCATAATGTTGTTCTACTAAGGAATAATAAACTTTTCTTAAAATCATATTCAATGACTATCAACACTGGCAGTGCTAAGTCCAAGCAGCACTTCATTCACAATTCTGATTTAACAATAAACTCAGGATGACTACAATGTTAGTCATAAACTCTTACAATTCATATAATTAATTATTGCTACATTTATTACTAACCATTTCTTTGATATACTAAACATCACAAAAATGATGCTTCATTTCTATATATTTCCTGATCTCGCTACCACAGAAGTGGGTAATTTCTGTCATCTATCACTAAATTTGTGTACATAAATGACTAAGGTTGGCATCAGCATTCCTTTAGAGGGGGTTCTCATTCTCATTGTTGGTCTGTAAAATTCATAACAACTAACCTGACAACAAAGACTTATCAACACTAATACAAGGATGCTTGCATGCAGACTCTTGGCCCTCTCTCAAGAAAAAGATGATTCCCGCCTGTGAACTATGACCCCTTCACTGTCCAGGTTGCTTGGCTTGTAGTCGACGCTCATGTGGCGTCCCATGTTGGACCTAACGTCTGGGCTCCCCACAACCTTCTGCTCCCCATTGTCCTCAATGGAGCTTACGCTCAGGTTGTTAGTCAAGGGGATGTTGTCTGACTTGGCGACTGTGGCCTTGTGGCCACCCTCCAGGGCCGCATGGACACTTGAGCTGCCTGAGATAGGGGCTGGGCAGTCCTGCTGCACATTGGTGTAGCTATTGCTTGGCTTCATGCTGCTGTGGCTGCTGAGGGGTGTACCAGGCACTGACACAGAGTTCTTGAGGCTGCTGTTCGGAGGAGGGGGAGAGGGTGGGTACATGGGGTAGTCGTGGAGGCCCATCTCAACGTCATTCCCCTTCTCAAAGGAATTCACTGCTGATCCATTGGCCATTCCAGAGTTTTCCTTAAAAAGAAGGATATTTATTAGTAACTGTTGTAAAATAAAGAGACTCATTTACTAAATGAAAAGGGCACTCATCTAGGGTTATTTACTATTGTTACTTTTATGTTAACCAAATAGTAAAGCATATATCAAACAGCAAAATACAAAACTGGACAAAATAGAAACAATTTAGTACTCTAAACACTACAGATACAGATCTAAATGCTATTTAGAGGAAGGAATTAACAGGTCACAGCAATGTGAAATCTTAATATGGCAAAGGGTGCATCAAGAAGAAATAAGGGTTCATAAAGTGGAGAGGAGAGAGTTTCCGTCTGCTATTCTAAGCATTAAACTAGTGACAAGTAGCTTTTCTGTTTATAAAATGTAGATGGAGGTGGAAAAATGTGGCAGAGTTAAGCTCAAAGTACATTTTGGTGTGAGACAGAAATTGATGGGCAAACATGTGAGTGAAGAAAGTGTCAGAAATAATGAAGTAGTTGCAACTATAAACGGTCTGATAATGAGCTTAAGAAGTGGTGGGACATGGTGGTCAATGATTCCAGGAAAAACATCAAATTAGGTTACTATCAACTGTTATAAAAGGGATAAGGCACTAGAGAAGGATAATGAGGAATGTTGTTATTAGCTTGTATCTAAACTCAAGAATGGCAAGTAGTTAATACAGGAGTTAAAATTATTAATTCAGATAGACCTTATATAGGATCTAGAAACCCTGAAGAAACTGAATAAGATGAGAACAAGTTAAATAGTGACATCAACTAGGATACAAAAGTCTATGTCTGTATGTTATAATAGGTGGTAAGTAGTCATGAATTTCTTAGTTATGTTCTGAAAACACATCCCTTCTCAGCCATTCTTTGCCTGTATAACTGTCATAGCAAACAAATACCAAATTTATAGATTAATGTAAATGTACTGTCTATTTGTTTCTTGGAAGAGCGAGCCAAAGAATACCAAACATTATATAAAAAAAGTTACTAAATTCACATTAAATGAAAAACATTTAGATAAATGAAACTTCTAACATCTACAACTCATATCCAAACATCAATTAACAACTTCTGACAGATACAAACATGTTCCAAAAGACGTGGTCACATTCACAAGCATAATAGGTACACCTAGAAGAGCTCCAATTGCCAAAAGACACTTAAAGAAAGGGGAGGCAGAGAGGAAAAGAGGGAAAGAGGGGAAGGGGAGAGAGAGGGAGGGGGAGAAAGAGAAAGAGAAAGAGAGAGAGAGAAAGAGAGAAAGGGAGGAGAGGGGATGAAAGTGGGAGAGGGAGAGAGGGAGAGAGAGAGAGAGAGAGAGAGAGAGTGGGAGATAGGGGGAGAGGGAGAGTGGGAGGGAGGGAGAGAGAAAAAGAGAGATTGCAACCAAATATATTTCTTTAGATCAGTAGTCCAGTGTAACCTGCCTGGTGACCTTCCAGATATATGGGGAATAGTACATCTGTTCAGAAAACTAGACTAAAATACTGTTGCTAAATTTTACCTGAGCTGGATATACACCCCAATATCAAATTCTCTCGGGATCCAAGCATTTCTAAGAACAAAACACACAAAATACCACAAACTGCTAAAAGAGCAAAGTGGAGACTCGCATACATCATCATATGGCAATGTTAAAATATAAATTAAGAATGGAGATGAATCTAAGTTTTCAGCACAAGGTCAGGCAAGGAGCGGATTTTGAATACTGTATCACAAAATACGCACATTAAAATGCACGTGTATACATAAATGGACATTTGATACATGAACCACAAATTCTGGAACTTTTCTTCAGTCTTTACTCTTCCCATCAATAGGATAATATTTTTTGTAATTGTGTTTCTATCTAAGACTGCATCTGTGATTCCACTTAAGTTATTCCTCTCCCTATCTATCCTTTCCTCTGCACTTCTGCTTTTGGAATGGGAATAACATCGACTCATGTACCTATACTGCTTCTCTATGACATCAACAAGGCTAACATATACAGGACATCAACAGCAGGTTTCAAGCAACTCAAGGCTAGTGCTACTTTTAGATTCATGAAACCACAAATTTCACTTTACTCAAAGTATTCACTGTTAGTGTGCTAGTACGTCAAGACCATTCAAATTTTATCTAATTTTTGATCTGCAATTACTCAGTGAGCAATAACCATTAGATAAATATCATTGGTAAATGCATAATACATTTTAGTAAAAAGCTAGCTAAGACCAGACTTTACTCTTGTGATTTATTGAATCATAAAGTATGAAGGGAAGACACTAACAGCAACTACCACCATGAACTCAAAGTGCAGAAGAGGAGCAGATTAGTAACACCCAAAGCCAAGTGCTGTAGAAGCTACAACAAAGCAATATATATATATATATATATATATATATATATATATATATATATATATATATATATATATGTATATATATATATATAAACATATATACATACACACACCAAATACTCAGAAGGGTCAACAACAAAGGAACCAACCACCATATTTCAAATACCTCTGGGTACATTATAACTTTTGGGGGGATCAGCAAGCAGCTAGTTAGCTACTGTTGCAACTGAAAAACAAAATTTGTCTGTCAACGAAAGGTAATACATGGGCTCCCAAATTCCTTATGGGATGCAAGACTATAAACAGGATGGAGGCAGCACTCATTTCAAAGAATGTCAAACCAAAGCTTAAATTAAGCAGTTGGGTTATAGTAACAGTAATAATGATAGCACTAATAATAACAATAATAATATTAAGGGCTGCTCAATGACTCAAAGGAGGCTAAATGTCAGACCCACTGACATGGACTGAAAGCCACTAATCAAAGGGTAGCTTTGGAGAATATCAAACGTTTAGATATCATTCTTGATGATCATCTGAGGAGCCATGCACAGAAGTGACATGGCTTTCCAAGCCCTTTCCTATTTCATGTGATGTGACTGGTATCATGCACTAAAAAATTCAGGAATGATTCAAAGATTCATAAAGAAAAATCATAATCAAAAGCTAAACTTCCTTTCTAATTTATCAAAAAACGAATTATTCTTTTATCAAATTGTTTTAAAAAATACTAGAATAAATCATCACTAATAATAATAATTGATTATTATCCTTAAAGGCTGACTGCACAGGCGTATTAAACTCATCATTGAATACAACTAATATTACTTTGCAATATCTATCAACATATTGTGAACTCTGGCTGAATCATGCAAAGGTTTAGTATTACAAACAACAAATCTAATATGAAGCAAATCAACAGCTAAATCAGTATCTTTTTTTCTTCCTTTCTAAAGGAAATAATCAACTGGTTACTATTTTATTTTCCTTGAGAGAGTATCTTTTTTTTCCCTTGTTGAGAATTGTTTCAAGTAATTTCTGCGAGAGAGAGAGAGAGAGAGAGAGAGAGAGAGAGAGAGAGAGAGAGAGAGAGAGAGAGAGAGAGAGAGAGAGAGAGAGAGAGAGAGAGAGAGAGAGAGAGAGAGAGAGAGAGAGAGAGAGAGAGAGAGAGAGAGAGAGAGAAGGAGAGGGAGAGAGGGGGGGGGAGAGAGAGAGAGAGAGAGAGAGAGAGAGAGAGAGAGAGAGAGAGAGAGAGAGAGAGAGAGAGAGAGAGAGAGAGAGAGAGAGAGAGAGAGAGAGAGAGAGAGAGAGAGAAGGAAGAGAAGAGAGAGAGAGAGAGAGAGAGAGAGAGAGAGAGAGAGAGAGAGAGAGAGAGAGAGAGAGAGAGAGAGAGAGAGAGAGAGAGAGAGAGAGAGAGAGAGAGAGAGAGAGAAAGGGAAAGAGAGAGAGAAAGAGAAAGAGAGAGAAAGAAAGAGAGAGAGATGGGGTGGAAGGGAGGGGGAGGGGGAGGAGAGGGAGAGAGATAGAAGAGAAAAAAGAGAGGTAAGAACAAGAACAATTGAAGTACTGAATTACTCCATTAGAAAGGAAGACAAAGACTATTTACAATTTCCTCCTGTGCCTACAGAACAGGTGGTTAAATTTCCCTC
>NW_028234407.1:4546167-4558667 GCF_977035675.1 Penaeus japonicus
CCCAACATATCCCTTCCAGACCCCAACATATCCCTCCCAGATCCTAACATATCCCTTCCAGACCCCAATATATCCCTTCCAGACCCCAACATACCACATCCAGACCCCAACATACCACTTCCAGACCCCAACATATCCCTTCCAGACCCCAACATATCCCTTCCAGACCCCAACATACCCCTTCCAGACCCCAACATACCCCTTCCAGACCCCAACATATCCCTTCCAGACCCCAACATACCACTTCCAGACCCCAACATATCCCTCCCAGACCCCAACATATCCCTTCCAGACCCCAACATACCCCTCCCAGATGCCAACATATCCCTCCCAGACCCCAACATATCCCTTCCAGACCCCAACATACCCCTCCCAGATGCCAACATATCCCTTCCAGACCCCAACATACCACTTCCAGATCCTAACAAAGCCCGTGATTTCAACACACAGTGCCCATGTGATGAGGTTGCCTGGCGGGTATTGCGAGGTCGGGAGAGAAGGCTCGGCAAACAACCTGCAAGCTCATTCGAACAATGACCGGAGAAATATCGATAAAGGAGGGAGAGAGGGAGAGGGAGAAAGGGGGAGAGGGAAAGAGGGGAGGGGGAGAGAGAGAGAGATGGGGAGGGAGGGAGGGGGAGAGAGAGAGAAGGGGAGGGGGAGAGAGAGAGAGATGGGAGGGAGAGAGGGAGAGAGATGGGAGGGAGAGAGGGAGAGATGGGAGGGAGAGAGGGAGAAGGGGAGGGTGGAGATGGGGAGGGGAGGGAGGGAGAGAAAGAGAGATGGGAGGGAGGGGAGAGAGAGATGGGAGAGAGAGAGAGAGAGAGAGGGAGATGAAAAGATATATAGAAAGAGAAGTGAAACGAGATGAATATCAGATTTTCGACGTTGTAGTAAATACCAAAAAGGAATGGATAAAAAAACAACACATACAATCACACATCTATTATATATATATATATATCACTGTCTCCCCCCCACCCACCTACCCCACCCCACCCCTCTCAACCCCCATCCCTCTCTCAAAAGACGAAAAAAAAAAAAACTTTATTTATTGCCCATACTTTGCGCGTTTCTAAGGGCCAAATTCCTCTACCATAAACCCAACCAGTACAAGAAAGTACAAAAGATGATTACATGGATCTCGTCTTGACTATTGTAAATGTTAAACGAACATTCACTGTACTTGGTGCCTTCAGATATCAAGAATAAACTAGAATATAATAATATATAAATAGACAATTTACACACATTACATCAATAATATGATCAAATAGAATAAACTATTTACACATCCAACATTAATAATATAAAAAGTTAAACAAAATACCACTACATATCATACAAAATAAAAAGATAAAGAAATAACTAAATGAAAATTAATTGCTTGTAATTTATCTCAATTCATCTTCGAAATCCACTCGCTTTTAAAATGAAGGAATACGGACATATATTTCTTCTCCCAAATAACAAATAATAGCATTTTTTTTCTCTACCATGCCATTGTCATCCCTGTCACCACCATCACTACAACCAAGATCCCTATATAGCTTTATATCTAATGATCGTAACCACCACCATCACAATCATCACCACCACCACCACCTCAAACTCCGTCACCACTACTAATACCACCTCGGACATCACTCCGGTCATCATCACACCTTCGCGACCACTATCACCACAAACATCATCACCACCACCACTACCACCACCATCGTCTTCATCACTTTCCCCTTCGTATCCCCAACCACACACCTAAATTATCTCATAAAGACACACACACACACACACACACACACACACACACACACACACACACACACCGGACGGGCATTCACTCGCAAAGGACGCACAAGGAAGGTGAAAACAAAAACAAAAAACAAACAAAGGAGGCCCATGAGAGGGGAAAGGGAAGGGGAAGGGGAAGGGGAAGGGGATGTGTTCTCAGGATTACAACTTGTAGGTGAACAGAGGGGAGGTGGGGATACTGAAAGGGGAAGGGGAAGGGGATGGGGATGGGGATGGGGATGGGGAAGGGGAAGGGGAAAGGGAAGGCGAAGGGGAAGGGGAAGAGGAGGGGGGAAAAGGAAGGGGAAGAGGAGGGGAGGTAGGGGGTGGGGTTGAGAGATTAGGGGTGGATTGGAGAGGGAGAAGGGGTGTGGAGGAGGTGTCATGATTGGGGGTGGATAGGGGATTGGATGGAGGGGTACAGGCTGGGGGGGGGGGGTTAGGTGGAGGGGTCTCGCTGTCCTTCTTCAAGATCACAAAATTGGAAATGTCAAGTGGCATTCGGAGAGATCCAAAACAAAACGGGTGACCAAACGATTAACACACACACACACACACACACACACACACACACACACATATATATACAAAAATATATATATATATATATATAATATATATATAATATATATATATATATATAAAAAAAAAATAAAATACTTATAAATGTACAAAAAAAAAAAATATATATATATGTATATATATATATATATATATATATATATATATATATATATATATATATATATATACATTCATATACACATAGACAGACATAAAATTCTTAACTTCAAATTATATAAACTCAAACGTCATAGAGAGAGAAAAACCAAGAAAAAACAAAGGTGTAACTTCTAAGCATGGTACAAAGACATTCGTCTTTTTTACCTGCCAAGTAACTTCCTCACGGCAACAACAACACCACCCGTAAATAACTGCAACACTGACCTCGTCCTCCCGCACCCTTGCCGCAGGGGGGAGTGCGAGCGAAAGTGCGCCTCTGTGTTACGCCCAACGCCAACAAAAAACATCAAAACAACAACAACAACAACAACGACAACTAGTCTGAGAACGCAATGCTATATAAATAAACCCCGAGATTTATCACAACAGATTTTTATTTAATGACGAAGATATACGCGAAACCTCGGAGCCATCAGACTAAATCCGGATCTCACAATCGAGCAGAGGGAATGTCCAGGTCACACTGCCGAGGGGCAAGGTAGGGGGGCCGCGGCTGGTAGGGGTGGGGTGGGGGTATGGGGGGTCAGTCCAAAGAGGCCCCTTCAACCCCACCCCCCTTCTCTCCCCTCCTTACCCCGACATCTCGACTGGCGGTCATGACTAAGCATCACTACCAAAGGAAGATGAGGAAGGGGAAGGAAGAAACGAGGGAGGGGAAGATTTAAAAGATATGGGAGGGGAAAAAAGGGAGAAGAGGATAAAGGGAGGAGGAAACGGGATAAGGAAAGGTAAAATGGAGGGAGAAAGAGAGGAGAGGGCAAGGAAAAGGATGGATAATAAAGAAGAAGAAGAAATCAAAGAAAGGAGAAGGAGAAGGATGGATAATATAGAGATGAAAATCGGAAAGGAAGGAAGTGAGGATGGGAGGATGGGAGAGAGTTTAAAAAAGGGAGGGAAGAAATGGTAGAGGGGAAGACATATAGACAGATAGAGATAAGGGGGGAGGGAGGGAGAAGAGAGGGAGAAAGAACAAGAAGAGAGGGAAAGAGAACGAGAAGAGAGGGAGAGAGAACGAGAAGAGAAGGAGAGAGAACGAGAAGAGAAGGAGAGCGAACGAGAAGAGAGGGATAGTGAACGAAAAAGAATAAGAGATCGAGAAAAGGCAGAGAAACCGAGAAAAGAAGGAAGAAAAAAAGAGAAAAAGAGAGAGAGTGAGAAAGAGAGGTCGTACTAGAGCCTCCAGGAGCACGAGCAGGATTGCGAACGAACGACCTCGTGAAGAGTCAAGGTGAAACTGTTCGCCAAGACCCCCCCCCACCCCACACCACACCACCCCCTCCCTCTTCCTCGGTCGCTACGTTCCTCGGCCCTCAACATCTCCATCCTCCACCCCCTTGCTTCTCCCCCTCCCTCCGCCCCCTTGGACCCATATAGCCCTCCCCTGCTCCCCTCTAACGCCCATAATAAAGTCCCGTTATCCAAGAGAAGCAGAGCAAGAGGCCCGGCAACACACGGGAGGGGGAGAGGGGGGAAGGGGGAAGGGGGAAGGGGGGGAGGAGAGGGAATCAGCGTACCAGGTAACCCGGCGACGCGAGGCTGCAATGTAAACAAAGCGGCCATGTGCTCTCCACGTGCTCGGGGTCGACATGCAAGGATGTGGAGGGAGAGGGGTGGGGGGGGGAGGAGGACGGGAAGGGATGGGAGCGAGGGAGATTGGGAGGATGGTAGTAGGAAGGGAAGGGAAGGGAGCGAGAGTGAGAGTGGGAGAGGGGGAGAGGGTGAAGGAGGAATGAGAGGAAGGAGGGAGAGGAAGGAGAGATAGAGATAGAGATAGAGATAGAGATAGAGAGAGAGGTGAAAGTGGGAGAGTGAGAGTGAGTGAGAGAGAGAGAGAAAGAGGGAGAGAGAGAGGGAGAGAAAGAGGGAGAGAGAGAGGGAGAGAAAGAAAGAAAGGGAGAGAGAGAGATAAGGAAAGAAAGAGAGAGAGGGAGAGAAAGAGAGAGAGGGGGAGAAAGAAAGAGAGAGGGAAAGAACGAAAGAAAGAAAGAGATAAATAGCTAGATAGAGAGAAAGGAGAAAGAAAGAGAGAGAGAGTGATAGAGAGATAAATAAATAAATAAATAGATAGAGAGAGAGAAAGCGCACTCCTAACCCATTCCTCTTTTCTCCTCTCCACAAAAGCTTTACGAGAAGTCGAACGAGAGTGTAGTGCCTGCGACCGCGCGTGCGGCGCCCCTAAAGCACAAGCTGTCTTGTCTGGCTTGGAGGTGGACACGGTGGCGCCGGAGGGCATACAGACGCCGTAGAAATATCTTTGAAGAATATGTAATAAAGAATAGTAATGATATCTATTATAATCATGATGATAATGTTCTGTTGTTTTAAATGATGGTGACGCTATAATATATGGGAACTATAATAGCTTACTACTATTATTATTATTATTGGTAGTAATGGTATCAATAATATGAATAAATCAAAATTATGATAGTGTTTAGAACAAAATTATAGCGAACGTTCAGAGGAACAAACTAAGAAAACAACTGACCACAAAAAGTGTAAAGCAAATCGCAGGAACAGAAGAAAAACAGAGAGAAGAGCAAGATATATCTGTGAAATAAATAGACCTCAGACAGAATCAGATTAAACATTCGGGCGGGGTACGACCGCGAGCGCCAAGCCTTCTGTCATGTGGGCGTGTGTGGCGTGGCGTCTCTTCATCTCCCCCCCACCCCCCACCCCATCTCACACATACACCCCATCTAAACCCCACGTCTCCCCTTCTCCCCTTCTCTACCTAGGTTCCTCCCATCTTCCCACCTCTCCCTCCTTTCCCTTCACCTTACAGGTATGTTCTCATTATCCTTTTGACCTTCAGAGGGGAACGAATTCAACAAGAACCCCCACCCCCCACCCCCACCCCCCTTTCCCAGGTCAAGGGCGAACTGCGGCGAAGTCGACGATTCATTCATGAAGTGCGGTGCGTTGTTTACGACTGTTTACGGCGTTGTTTGTGGCGTGCTGTCGACTCCGGTAATTATAAGATGTAAATGTTTTTAAGTGAAAGAGACAATGCACGCATGCACGCACGTACACTTCCACATATCTACAGCCACACACACACACACACAAACATCTTCAGTCACACACATAAAAGCATAACTACATCCACACACACAAGCACATTCACACATATCTACATACAAGGGAACACAAACATACACACATACACACACATACACACACACACACACACACACACACACACACACACACACACACACACATGCAGGGACCTCAACACGAAGTCCTCGCCTCAACGCCGAGCTTTCTTAACCTCCGCCGACAGCCAGCAATGCCGTATGGGGACAGCGACCCGTTATCTCCGCCGAAACACCCCGACAAACATCCATTTTGCCCCGAAAGACGCAGAAGGAAGACTAATGACCCATGTCGTAATTCTTCTCGACGACGCGACGCAGTGCGCCCCCTTCTGGTGGTGGGATCTTCTCTACGGCGGCGCGGGCGTGTCGTGCGAGAAATCTGACGGCGCACAGATTTACGTCGCATTGCTAGGGTGCGAGGAAATATATAGATCTCTCGCTCGAACGGTCTTGACGCGCGCCCACAGAGACTCACTGTTCCATATTAATATGCACATTCACATACACACACACACAAACACATACACACACACACACACACACACACAAACACACACACACCCTCTTACCTCCCCCCTTCCCACTCTTCCTTCCTTCCTTCCTTCCTTCTCCCCCCCCTTCCCTTCCTCTCAGCCGTCCAGGACAAACACAAATAAATAACAAGCAAAGCAACCGATACCCACCATCTACAGCTCCATCTTAAAAGAGACTCACGAGAAGAAGAAGAAGATTGGGAATCCTCTTTTCAGAATTCCCAATCCACTTAAATCCCTAATCAGCACCATCGGCAACCCTTTTCAACCCCAGTCGGATTTTCGCGAGACCCTCCACAGATCGAGCGGGGATTTCCCTTCGTCGAATCTTTAATGTAAACAAATGCGCTGATGATGATGATAATGGTGGTGGTGATTGGTCAAGATCGGGAAAAGACATTAATAATTTCGATGATGATGATGGTGATGGTGATGATGATGATGATGATGATGATGATGATGATGATGATGACGATAATGATGATAATGATGAAGATGACGATAATGATGATGATGATGATGACGATAGTGATCAACAAAGTTAAATGAAAGTTTGTTATTTCTCTCGAGATAGAGATGAAGATACGTCCTCCCGCAGCGACGCCAAGACCTCGCTACATAGGTACCCCCCCTGGTGGTGCGAGCGGCGGGGACTTATATACAGCCATACACTGACATAAATGTTTGTGTATAAATCATTGCATATGCAAGGGCTATGTAAATATTCGCTTGTCTGTTCCTCCCCCCCTCCCTCCCTCCCTCCCTCCCTCCCTCTCCCTCTACCTCTCTCTCTCTCCCTCTCTCTGTATATAATATATATATATATATATATATATATATATATATATATATATATATATATATATATATATATATACATACATACATACACATACACACACACAAATATACAGCTTGATTTGCATCTTAATCAAGCGTCCTTCAAAATATCCCCCTGCTCTGCCGCCGCGACCATTTTTTTTTTCTCTAACTCTAGACGCGTTTTTGGGGGGGGCTTAGTGCGACCGACCTTTCAATCCGAGTAACTTCCCCTTCAACAGACGTCCTATAAAAGAGTTGAATCGGAGGTCCTAAGGCAGTCGAGAAAGGCGTTGTGCATAAGCGGAGACCTGGCAAACAAAACTCTGCATATTGCATGTTGCACCTGCTCTCTCATTATCACCTCCTACCTGTGTCTTCGGAGATGCATTCTCTTCCCCCCCTCTCCCCCCCCCCCAGGTGTCATATTCACCATTTTTTGGGCCACTTTGGGCTGTTCCTTGAAATTCGCTGGGAGACCTGCGCACTTGCTTAAACAAAAAGCACTCAAAGATAGGTTACAGAGCTTGACGAAAAGACTGAAAGAGGGAAGGAAGGAGGGGGGGAGGGGGGGAGGGAGGGAGGGAGGGAGAGAGGAAGGGAGGGGGAAGGAGGGAGGGAGGGAGGGAGAGGATGAAAGAGAGAGAGAGAGAGAGAGAGAGAGAGAGAGAAAGAGAGAGAGAGGAAGATAGAGAGAGAAAGAGGGATAGAGAAAGAGAGAAAGAGAGAGAGAGAAAGAGAGAGAGAGAGAGAGAAAGAGAGGGAGAGAGAAAGAGAGAAAGAGAGAGAGAAAGATAGAGAGAGAGAGAGAGAGAGAAAGATAGAGAGAGAGAAAGAGAAAGATAGAGAGAGAGAAAGAGAAAGATAGAGAGAGTGAAAGAAAAAGAGAGCGAGAGCGAAAGAGAGAGAGAGAGCGAGCAGCGAAATATCTTACGACCCAACATAAACACACAGGACGAACAAACATCACATTACGTAACGTTCGAACAGCTTGAAAAATACCTACGCGAGGGAGTAAAGCACCTTGCCTGCCCCTCCCCCCCCTACCCTCTACCACCTGCCCTAACCCTCAGACCAAGGAGCCAAGACACCTCCCCCCTACCCCTCTACCCCCCCCTTTCCCCGACACCTTTCTTCCCCTCCCTCCATTATATGGCAAGTGAACATACCTGCATCTCTCTCTCTCTCTCTCTCTCTCTCTCTCTCTCTCTCTCTCTCTCTCTCTCTCTCTCTCTCTCTCTCTCTTTTCCTTCTTTCCTTCTCTCCTTCCCTCCCTCCCACCTTCCTTTTCTCCCTCTCCCACTCCCTTGGCACTCCCTATCCGTGCCAAGGTGTACGTAAAGTAGAACAGACATCCCTTCTTTGGCATTCCATCAAATCCATGTTCTTCTTAACCTGCGTTATGTTAACATTTCGAAGTTTTCAACGAATTACTGCGTATCGAGAGAACGGCTAAGAGAGAAGAAATAAAAAAAATATATAAATATACATTACACACACACACACACACACACACACACACACACACACACACACACACACATATATATATATATATATATATATATATATATATATATATATATATACATATATATATATATATATATATATATATATATATACATATATATATATATATATATATATATATATATATATATATATATATATATATATATATACATATATACATAACCATTAACGGTCATATTAGGTTGGAAATTAGGAAAAAAATTCGAAAAGCGTAAATCTGAAAAAATAGATTTTAACCATGTACACAAAAAATGTATAATTCACGCGGATGGAGTCACTCGGACAAGACCCGAGTGCTTAGCCTAAAAATAAGGAAAACCATAGACAGTTTTTTTTTCTAATATTAGTTAGGTTACCATGTCTCAAGGGGGAAGTTCACCCCCTCCTTAAATCTACTGCTTTTGTAAACCAAGTACTTATATGCGCTCGGACACACACACACACACACACACACACACACACACACACACACACACACACACACACACACAGAACAGTGATGACAATTTAAATTTTACTATTTCTGATCTCGAGTTAGGCGTGGAGGTGGAGGTGGCAATGGGTGCTAAATCCTCCCGTGAAAACGTTTAGTGTGACGTGACAAGTAATCTCCGAGCCCGTCCGCCAAACACATTTACCAACCAAGCCAAGAAGACACACACGCACGCACGCACGCGCATACACCTCAACGCGTGCCAAAACACGAGCTAATGAAAACCCACACACGCACACACACACACGTACATGCACACATTTGCACGCACACACGCACACACCTTGCCCTCCACGTGTTCGACCTAGCGATTTTCCCGCCAAAAAAAAAGAAGAAAAGAAAAACATCTCCTCGATTCCCGCCAAATTGCGCGTTCAATGACTGACACTTCCTCGGACACGACTTCGCTTTAAAAGCTCATGGGGAGTTTCTCATGCACGGTGCTATGCGTGGAATGACAAGGAGTGCTTCGGCGAGCCAGACAAGAGACGGTGATGGTGAGAGACCCGATATGGCGGCGAGAGATTTGGCACACGCGCACCCCGAACCTTGGGTAACTTGCTTTTATTTTCTCAATCTGTCTGTTTCTCTTTCTCTCTATGAGAGAGAAGGAGTCTAACGAAAAAGAGAGAGAGCGAGAGTGAGACAGAGATAGATAGATAGATAGATAGAGAGAGAGATATAGATAGAGAGAAAGAGAATATATATATAAATAACTACGGCACCACAGCGACTCGTCCTTATTCTTTTTTTTTTACAATGACTTCGTTCGAAATCCCTTCTTACCACATCCTAATTTCATTTCGTTTCCCTCCCATATTTACGATCACGTATTGCCTACTCCCTTACTGTTACTTACCGACTGTTACCTATTCACTTCGTATCTTTTAGTCACATATTTACGAATACTTAGCCTATTAATTACTCCCCCCCCCGCTCTCTCGTCCCCTAATACCTGGTCATGTTTTTTTTTACTAGCCAACTCACATGACTAATTAATTAACACCAATCCACTAATCATTCACTCATTCACTCCTGGTAAACCGCGGCTCGAAATAGAGTAACACATTACCAGAATTCCAAGCTATTCCTGCCTGCCATTCCAATTCCCTTTACAGCTGTTGCTTCTGGTTATTGCCTGGCGTTACGCAAAGCAAACCTTACCTGTGTGAGAGAAAAGAAAGAAAATAAGTTAGCATTGTGGTTATCAAAATGTCTAAAGCCTATAATAATAATCACCAATAATTATAATGATAGGATTATGGCCAATAGTGATAACGATAATTTCAATCAAAATAATAACAATAAGTTAACAATAAGAGTCAAAAATAATAATAACAGTAACATTAATACTACTAATAATATCACCAATACCACATGAACAACAACACCACGAACAATAACAACAATTATAATAACAACAATAAAAAAAACAAACAACAATACAAATGCATAATCAATTCACCATCATCACCATCTTATTCATCTCAATTTGAAAAAAAAATAAATAATCCTTTTTTCCAAGCACTTTCCCTCATCACATCACAGAGATAAAAGAGCAGCTGCTACACCCAAGATCGAACACACCTGTTCATGTTAGTTGTACCCTGAGGTGCGTTTGCGGTAAAGTAAGAGGCTGAACCGTGAACAAGTGACGCAAAGAGGGAGGGGAAAAAGGTTTTGAGAGAAATGGAGAGAGGGAAGGGGAAGGGGGAGAGAGGGGAGAGGGAGAGGGAGAGGGAAGGGAGAGGGAAAGGGAGAGAGAGGGGAGAGGGAAAGGGAGAGAGAGGGGAGAGGGAAAGGGAGAGAGAGGGTGGGGGTGACGAGGGATATGGGGGAGGAAGGGAGGAGGGATGGGGGAGAGGAAAAGGGGAGGGATGGGGGGAGGTAGGGAGGAGGGATGAGGGGGGAAGGGAGGAGGCATGGGGGGAGGAAGGGAGGAGGGATGGAGGGGAGGAAGGGAGGAGGGATGGAGGGGAGGAAGGGAGGAGGGATGGGGGGAGCGAGGGAGGGAGGGGAAGATGAGAGTGAGGGGAGAGGGAGAGAAGAAGGGAGTGAAGGAGGGAGGGGGGGGGGGAGGCGTGAGAGAGGTAGGGGGGGGAGTGGATGAGAGAGTGAGAGAGAGAAAGATGAGAGAAAAGAGTGAAAGAGAAAGAGAAACTCAGAGGCAATAAGAAAACAAGAGAGGAAAATTAACACCACAAGAGGAAAGTAAAAACATCCCACGCAATGCGGACTCTTCCTCATCAACTTTAATCATCTCATCTAAATAAATTACCCACACACATATCCCCCTTCCCCCGTTTCCCTTCTATCTTGCCTCCCACTTCCCCCTTTTACCATCTACCCTTCCCCCCTTCCCCCTTTTCCCTTCTATTCTGCCTCCCCTTTCCCCGTTTCCCTTCTATCCTGCCCCACTTCCCCCATTTACCTTCTACCCTTCCCCCCTTCCCCCTTTTACCCTCTACCCTTTCCCCCTTCCCTCGTTTCCCTAATGCCCCCACCCCCCCCTTTCGGTTGTCTTCTCTGCCTGGCACCCCCTTCACCCTTTCCCCCTCTATCCTGCCTCCTGCCTCCCCCTTCCCCCTTCTACAGTCACCCCCGCCACCTACTTCCCCCTAAACCCCTCTTACCACCCTCCCCACTCTCCTTTGACCCACCGCTTCCCCTTACCTCCCCCCCCCTCCTTACACCCTCCTTCCCTCACTAAAACCCCCTCCCTTCCCCTCCCCCCACTCCTACCCCCTCCCTTGTCGGCCCAACCGTCAATACCGAGATGGTCCATAATAACCGGAAGGTAATTAGTGGAGGCAGTAATGACGCAGAGTTAATTAGGACGACTTGGGCATCCAATCACAAGCCGGAGACGAAGCGAGGGCGAGGATAAAGTCATTTCCAGTTGGACATTTCTCTTTTATTTATTGATTATTGGATGGAATCGACTCCTGCAGCTATAATTTATTTTTTTCTATGTCCCTTCTATTTTGTTGTTGTTTATTCTGTCTGTCTGTATGTTATTTCCTGTGTCTGTCTGCCTCTAGCGTTTCATATGTTTTCATAACCGAAATAGCCATTTTTTTTAGTTCTTTATTTACCACCCTGGCTAATTGCACAGGCATGGGCAAGCTTTGATACATTGATGTTGAGTCATGACATTGTTGCTAACATTGCATTACTAATTAAGGTAACAACATGATTATATTCTATAGTATATCAACTGTGAATAGACTTTTGATAAATGTTATAATTAGGATATCACATACCGAATTTCGGAGCCAACATGATTGAAATCTGGCGTCCCGACACCGTAGAGTTCCCAGCCCACCCCCGAACGTACATTATCATACATCCCACTGCAATCTCTCTCACCCCCGCAAACGACATGAAGATATTGACATTCAAAAACAACAATCCCAGTTTCTCACGGCGTTGTCACCCCCCACCACCACCCCCACCCACCCTTCCTTCTCCCCTTCAACA
>NW_028234407.1:4561167-4568667 GCF_977035675.1 Penaeus japonicus
AAAAAAAAAAAAAAAAAAATGCAACCACGAAGTTGTCTCTGCGGGGCCGCTAATGGCTTATCGTGACGTCATAATGTGCTTGCTTGCCTTTATGTACTTCGGTCACGGAAGGGGGAAGGGGAGAGGGGAAGAGGAGGAGGAGGAGGAGGAGGAGGAGGAGGAGGAGGAAGAAGAAGAGGAAAGGTAGAGGAGGTGGAGGAGGAGGAGGAGGAGGAGGAAGAAGAAGAGGAAAGGTAGAGGAGGTGGAGGAGGAAGGGGAAGTCAAACTGAACCATCGGAGGATTGGGGCAAAAGGGGGAGGAGGGGGAGCGGGAGCGGGTGGAGAGGGATGGAAAGAGAGGCGTAGGAGGAATAAGAAAATAATGAAAAGATAGATAAAATGAATGGATGGGGAGAAATGGCAGAGGTGGACTAGAGACGAAGGAAGATGGGAAAGACGAAGTAGAGAAAAGGGCGAGAAAAGAAGAAAACGAAGAAAGAGGACAAGGAAAAGGAGGAAATAATGAAGAAAAAGAAAAAGAAAAAGAAAGAGAAGGAGAAGAAGAAAAAGAAAAGAGAAAGAAGAAGAAGAAGAAGAAAAATAAAGACGAAAGAAGGAGACAGACAAAACGAACAATTAGCGGAAACGCAGAAAAAAGAAAAAAACACAGAAATACAGAATAATCATAGGAAGTCAATAGGAAGGAGACTATGATTATCAGTGGAAGGAAAGAATATCGAAAAAAAATATATCATTCTTTGTCTTTTTCTCTTCATTTATTACCATCTATTCAATATTTTTTTATTTTATTTTATTCGTTTACTATTCTCCTTTTCTTTTACCGAGGTGTCTATGCAATTGAGAAGTCTGTATGTCTGCGTCTGTATCTGCGTCTGTATCTGTACATGTATCTGTGTCTGTCTCTTCTCTCTCACTTCCTACACCCCCACCCCCACCCCCACCCCCTCCCCCACCGCAAGCACAGGATACCAAGAAACGAATCCCCACTAATGAGGCAGCGAGACAAGGAGGAGGAGGAGGAGGAGGGGAGGAGAGGGGAGAGGGTGGGGGGAATGGGGGGAGGAGGAGGGGAGAAGAAGGGGAGGAGGGGGGAGGAGAGAGGAGAGGGTGGGGGAATGGGGGGAGGAGGAAGGGAGGAGGGGGGGAGGAGAGAGGAGAGGGTGGGGGAACATGAGGAGGTGGTAAGAGCAGGTGGTGGTGGTGGTGGTGGAAGAGGAGGAAGAGGAGGAAGAGGCGGAAGAGGAGGAAGAGGAGGAGGAGAAGGAGGAGAAGGCGGAGGAGGAGGGGTAAGAGGGGGAGGGGGAGGGGGAGGGGGAGGAGGAGGTCGATGTAACAAGGCAACTCCATCCCTCTCCTTAAGGATCTCTAGCTCTCTCCAGCTAATCCTCGCTAAATCCTTTAGTAATCCTTCGAGGAATATCCTACTATCTCCCCCCTCCCCCTCCCTCTCTCTCACACTCTCACACTTTCACACTCTCTCACACACTCTCTTTCTTTCTTTCTTCTCTCTCTCTCTCTCTCTCTCTCTCTCTAAATTCTTTCCTCCAGGAACATACGTATGTTTTATTAACATATCTGTGCGTCACATTTTCAAGTATGTAATCATGTGACCTCAGGAGAGGACTTAGCATGCTGAGGGTGATAATTTATACTGTCATATCGCTCTCCTGATATGTAAACATTTAACTCTGTATGCTTGTGATTGACCCGTCTTTTGTTCTGTATATATTTCAACATGCTGACATAGCCCTGCTAAGGTTTTTTAATGTTAAATAGATACTGTGAGCGCAAAGAGACTAAGATTGGGGTGTGGATAACCTATGTTACCTCATCCTTTTGAGATGTTAGTTATCACTTGTCTTCAATAAACTCGTCAAAACGTTAAAAAGTTTGTTGTTCTCTTCTCTTATTCACTCTTCTAAAAAAGTCTCTCCAATCCCCACAACCCAAAAACCATCCTTCCCATCTATCCCCCTCATTATATCTCTCTCTACATCTCTCTTGCTTTCTTACAATTATTTTAGGGAAGGAAGCAAAAATAAAATGGAAGGTGATAAAAGGTTTCTTGGGGGATGCCCAATTTTTTTCTCTTATCTTGTTCTTTCAATATTTTAGGAAAAAGGTGGGGAAGGAAGAAGATGGGGAAGGCAAGGAACAGGGGAAAGGTAGGGGGAGGGGGGGATGGTCGAGGAGGATGGGGGGGGAAGGATGGGCGAAAGGGCAAAGGGAAGGAAGGCATACAAAAGGGGGATTCGAAGGCAAATCACATGCGCAGGATTTACAGGGATTTTGTTGTGAAAGATGAAAGAGAGGATAAATATAATAAAAGGTAATATAGAGAGATCATTTAAAGTATAAAGAAATATAATATTAAAGAGGAGAAGAGAGTTATTTTACAAGGAGAGGATGAGATGATTATTGTTTAATAAAAATAAAGAGAGATAAAATATTGTATATGAGAATTATAAAGGATTTTTTTAAAGATTTTTTTTGTTTGGTTGATGAATGAATTGAATGAAAGAAGAGATATTGAGTGAATTAAAAAAGATTTTTTTTGTTTTGGGATGAAAGATTGAAAGTTTTTTGGTTGAAAGATGAATGTGGGGAAAGTGAAAGAGAGATAGATAGGAATTTATAGAAGAGGCGAGGAGAGATGTGGATGTGTGTTTTGAAAAAGGGAAAATGGGGAGAGAGGGAGGAAACAAATAAGAGAGATTATATATGGGATACAAATTAGTTAATATCATTAGTAAATAAATAAATAAAGATAAATATAAACGAAGAGAATAAAGAGAGTGAGAGGAGGAGAGGAGGGACGGGAGGTGTGGATGGGAATAAATATGATGAGATTGGAATTATGAATGTGCGGAGGGGAGAAAGGGAGGGGAGGGGTAGGGAGGGGGAGGAATAGGGAGGGGGAGGGGGGGGGGTGGGAGGGAGGGAGGGGCCAGGGAGGGTCGTAGTGTAGGCGAGGGAGGGGAGGGGGAAGGGATGGGCGGAGAGGACATCAGGGACAGGGGGGGACGGGAAGGGGGGAAGGGAGGGGGAGGGGAGGGAGGGAGTGGGAGGTACGAGGGAGGGGGAAGGAGAGGGCAGAGAGGGAGCCAGGGTAGCGGGAGGGTGGTAGGGGGGGGAGGGGAGGGTGAAGGATGGGGGGAGGGGAGGGGGAGGGTGGGGGAGGGGAGGGGGGAGGGAGGGGGGGTATGGAAGGGGGACAAGGGGAGGGGAGGAGGGGAAGGGAAGGAGAGGGAGGGGTGACAGGAATAGAGGGGGAGGGAGGGGAAGGGGGAGGGGGGGGGGGGGGGGGGGGGGGGGAGGGGGGAGGGGGGGGAGGGAGGGGGGGGAGGGGAGGGAGGGGGGGGGGGGAGGGGGGGGGGAGGAGGAGGGGGGGGAGGAAGGGGGGGGGGAGAGGGAGGGGGGGGGGGGGGGGGGGAGGGGAGGGGGGGGGGGAGGGGGGGGGAGGGGGGAGGGAGGGGGGGGAGGGGGGAGGGAGAGGGGGGGAGAGGGGGGGGGGGGGGGGGGGGGGAGGGGGGAGGGGGGGAGGAGGGAGGGGGGGAGGGGGGGGGGGAGGGGGGGAGGGGGGGGGGGGGAGGGGGGGGGGGAGGGGGAGGGGGGGAGGGGGGGGGGGAGGGGGGGGGGAGGAGGGGGGGAGGGGGGGGGGGAGGAGGGGGGGGGAGAGGGGGGGGGGGGGGGGGGGGAGGGGGGGAGGGAGGGGGAGGGGGGGGGGGGGGGGGGAGGGGGGGAGAGGGGGGAGGGGGGGAGGGGAGGGGGGGGGAGGGGGGGGGGGGGGGGGGGGGGGAGGGGGGGGGGGAGGGGGAGGGGGGGGGGGGGGGGGGGGGGGGGGAGGAGGGGGGGGGGGGGGAGGGGAGGGGAGGGGAGGGGAGGGGGGGGAGGGGGGGGGAGGGGGGAGGGAGGGGAGGGGGGAGGGGGGGGGAGGGGGGGGGGGAGGGGGGGGAGGGGGGAGGGGGGAGGGGGGGGGGGGGGAGGGGGGGGAGGGGGGGGAGGGGGGGGGGGGGGGGGGGGGGGGGGGGGGGGGGAGAGGGGAGGGGGGGAGGGGGGGGGGGGGAGGGGGGGGGGAGGGGAGGGGGGGGGGAGGGGGGGGAGGGGGGAGGGGGGGGGGAGGGGAAGGGGGGGAGGGGGGGGGGGGGGGGGGGGGGGGGGGAGGGGGGGGGGAGGGGAGGGGGGGGGGGGAGGGGGGAGGGGGGGGGGGAGGGGGGAGGAGGGGGGGGGGGGGGAGGGGGGAGGGGGAGGGGGGGGGGGGGGGGAGGGGGGGAGGGGAGGAGGGGGGGGGGGGGGGAGGGGGGAGGGGGGGAGAGGGGGGGAGGGAGGGGGAGGGGGGGGGGGGGGGGGGGGGGAGGGGGGGGGGAGGAGGGGGGGGGGGAGAGGGAGGGGGGGGGGGGGGGGGGGGGAGGGGGGGGGGGGGGGGGGGGGGGGGGGGGGGGGGGGGGGGGGGGGGGGGAAAGGGGGGGGGGGGGGGGGGGGGGGGGGGGGGGGGGGGGGGGGGGGGGGGGGGAGGGGGGGGGGGAGGGGGAAAGGGGGGGGGGGGGGGGGGGAGGAGGGGGGAGAGGGGGGGGGGGGGGGGGGGGGGGGGGGGGGGGGGGGAGGGGGGGGGAGGGGGGAGGGGGAGAGGGGAGGGGGGAGGAGGGAGGGAGGGGGAGGAGAAGGGGGGGAGGAGGGGGGGGGGGGGGGGGGGGGGGGGGGGGAGGGGAGGGGGGGGGGGGGGGGGAGAGGAGGGGGGGGGAGGGGAGGGGGGGAGGGGGGGGGAGGGGGGGGGGGGGGGGAGGGAGGGAGGGGGGAGGGAGGGGGGGGAGGGGGGGGGGGGGGGAGGGGGGGGGGGGGGGAGGGGGAGGGGGAGGGGGGGGAGAGGGGGGGGGGGGGGGGGGAGGGGGGGGGAGGGGGGGGAGGAGAGGGGGGGGGGGAGGAGGGGGGGGGGGGGGAGGGGAGGGAGGGAGGGAGGGGGGAGGGGGGGGGAGGGAGGGGGGGGAGGGAAGGGAGGAGGGGGGAGGGGAAGGGGGGAGAGGAGGGGGGGGGAGGGGGAGGGGGAGGGGGAGGGGGGGAGGGGGGAGGGGGGGAGAGGGGGGAGGGGGGGAGGAGGGGGGGGAGGGGGAGGGGAGGAGGGGGGAGGAGGAGGGGGGGGGGGGGAGGGGGAGGGGGGAGGGGGAGGGGAGGGGGGGGGGGAGGGGGAGGAGGGGAGGGGGAGGGGGGGGGGGGAGAGGAGGGGGAGGGGGGGGAGGGGGGGGGGGAGGAGGAGAGAGGGAGGGGAGGGGGAGGGAGGGAGGGGGGGGGAGGGGGAGAGGGGGGGGGGGAGGGGAGGGGGAGGGGAGGGAGGGAGGGGAGAGGAGGAGGAGGAGGGAGGGGAGGGGGGGGGAGGGAGGGAGGGGGAGGAGGGGGGGAGGGGGGGGAGGGGGGGAGGAGGGAGGGGAGGAGGAGGAGGGAGGGGGGAGGGGGGAGGGGGAGGGAGGGAAGGGAGGGAGGGGAGGAGGAAGGAGGAGGGGGGGGAGGGGGGGGAGGGAGGAAGAGGGGGAGGGGAGGGGGAGGGGGGGGGGGAAGGGGGAGGGAGGGGAGGGGGGGGAGGGAGGGGAGGGGGGGGGGGGGGGGGAGGGGGGAGGGGGGGAGGGGGGGAGGGGGAGAGGGGGAGGGGGGAGGGAGAGGGGAGGAGGGAGGGGAAGGAGGGGAGAGGGGGAGGGGGAGGGAGGGGGGGGGGAAGGAGGAGAGAGAGGGAGGGAGGGAGGAGAGGGGAGGGGAGGGGGAGGGGGGGGGGGGGGAGAGGGAGGGGGGGGAGGAGGGAGGAGGGGGGGAGGGGAGGAGGGGGAGGAAGGGGAGGGGGAGAAGGGAGAGGAGGGGGAGGGGAGAGGGAGGAGGGGGGAGGGGGGGAGGGGAGGGGGGGGAGGGGGGGAGGAGGAGGGGGGGAGGGGGGAGGGAGGGAGGGGAGAGGGGGGAGGGGAGGGAGGGGGAGGGGGGAGGGGGAGGGGGAGGGAGGGGAGAAGGGGGAGGAGAGGGGGGAGAGGGAGGGGGGGGGGAGGGAGGAGGGGAGGGGAGGGGGAGGGGAGGGAAGAGGAGGGAGGGGGAGAGGAGAAGGAGGGAGGGGGAGGGGAGGGAGGGGAGGGGAGGGGGAGGGAGGGGGGAGGGGAGGGGGGAGGAGAGGGAGGAGGGGGGAGGAGAGGGGGAGGGAGGAGGGGGGAGGGAGGGGGGAGGGGGGGGGGGGGGAGGGAGGGGAGGAGGGAGGAGGGAGGAGGGAGAGAGGGAGGGGGGGGGGAGGGGAGGGAGGGGAGGGAGGAGGGAGGGGGGGGGAGGGGGGGGGGGAGAGGGGGAGGGAGGGGGGGAGGGGGGGAGGGAGAGGGGGGGGGAGGGGGAGAGGGAGGGGGGGGGAGGGAGGGAGGGAGGGGGAGAGGGGGAGAGGGGGAGGGAGGGGGGGAGGAGGGGAGGGAGGGGGGGAGGGAGGGAGGAGGGAGGGAGGAGAGGGAGAGGGAGGGGGGAGGGGAGGGGAAGGGGAGGGGGGGAGGGAGGGAGGGAGGGGGGAGGGGAGAGGGGGAGGAGGAGGGGAGAGGGAAGAGGGAGGGGGGGGAGGGGAGGAGGGGAGGGAGGGAGGGAGGGGGGAGGAGGGGAGGAGGGGGGGGAGGGGGGGGGGGAGGGGGGAGGGGGGGAGGGGAGAGGGAGGGGGGAGAGGGGAAGGGGGGGGGGAGGGAGAGGGGGGTGGGGGGAGGGAGGAGAGGAGTTGGGGGAGGGTGGGAGAGGGAGGGGGAGAAGGGGCGAGGGGAGGAGGGAAAGAGGCGAGATGAGGGGGGGAGGGGGAGGGAGGAGGAGAGGAGGGAGGGGTGGGAAGGGGGAGAGAAAAAGTACCATCCGGGGTTCAGGGTCAATAAATTTTTCGCCGCTCTTGTCCCCAATAATGTCTGTGTCGGGTCATAATTTATTATTTTCTAATGTCAAAAAAAAACGTCTCTGTCTCCTGACTTTGTTGATCTTGTTTTTTTTTTTAATTTTTTTTATTTTGTTTTAATTTATTTAAATTTATTTTTTATATAAACAATTTAATTTTCAAACTTTTTAATTTTAAATTATTTTATTAAAACAGTTTCACTTTATAAAGAGAAAAAAGAAAAAAAAGAAAAAAAAAAAAACAAAAAAACGAAGAAAAAAAAAAAAAAAAACAGGAAAAAATTAAAAAAACAAAAAAAGAAGAAAAAATAAAACGAAAATATGAAAGAGAAAAAGAAAAACGAAAATATGAAAAAAAAAAAGAAAACAAATAAGAAAGAAAATACGAGGAGGAAAAAAAAAAGGGGAAAGAAAAAAAAAGGGAGATAGGGACGATTGAGATTTAATATAAAATAATACCAAAACAAAAAAAAAAAAAAAACACTGATAAATAATAAATAAGTGTGGGGATAAATAGTAAATAATTTCAAATTAAACTTTCTATGAAATTAAGGATTTTAAATATTTACTTTAATAAATATACTCATTAATTAAATTTAACAAATTAAAAAAACAAAACA
>NW_028234407.1:4573667-4576167 GCF_977035675.1 Penaeus japonicus
GGGGGGGGGGGGAGGGGGGGGGGAGGAGGAAGAAGGGGGAGGAGGGGGAGGAGGAGGGGGGGGAAGGGGGGGGGGGGGGAGGGGGGGAGGAGGGGGGAAGGAGGAGGGGGGGAGGAGGGGGGGGGGGCATCGGTCCGAAAGTGACAGCCATCAAACAAATAGCCGGCCAGTGTCGTTTAAAAAGCTGTACTGCGGGGGGAGGTGGTGGGGAGGAGGAGGAAGGGGAGGGGGGGGGGGGGGGGGGGAAAGGGAAGGGGGGAAAGAGGAGGGGAAAGGGGGAGGGGGGGGGAGGGGAAGGGGGAGGAGGGGAAGGGGGGAGGAAAGAGGGGGAAAGGGGGAAGGGAAAAGGGGGGGATTGAAGAAGAGGGAGGAGGGGGGATTGGAGTAGGCGGTTGAGAGGAGGAAGGGGAGAGGAGGGGAAGAAGATGAGAAGCAGGAGGAAGAAGAAGGGTTTTGGGGAATAGAATACGAAGGAGAAGGAAGAGTAAGAGAAGGGGAAGAAGAACTAAGAGAAAAAAAAGTAAGAAGAGAGGGGGGAGGGAGAGGATAGAAAGAGTAGCGGTGAAAAGTGAAAACAATCAGGTGCGTGGACTTGGAGAGAGAGAGAGAGAGAGAGAGAGAGAGAGAGAGAGAGAGAGAGAGAGAGAGAGAGAGAGAGAGAGAGAGAGAGAGAGAGAGAGAGAGAGAGAGAGAGAGAGAGAGAGAGAGAGAGAGAGAGAGAGAGAAGAACGGAGAAGGAGAGAGAAGAGAGAGAGAGAAGAGAGAGAGAGAGAGAGAGAGAGAGAGAGAGAGAGAGAGAGAGAGAGAGAGAAAGGGAGAGAGAGAGTAGAAGAAAAGAGAAAGAAGAGGAAGGAAAAAAGGGAAAAGAAGAAAAAAAAAAAAAATGAAAAAAAAAAATGAAAAGAAGAGAAGCAGAGAAAAAAAAGAAGAGCAAAAAAAAAAAAAAAAAAAAAAAAAAAAAAAAAAAAAAAAAAAAAAAAGGCAATCAAGCCCCAAATTTGAACAGAGAAGAAACATAAACCGCGAGGCCCGCAGCACCGACGGCGGGGGAGTGTTCGGCATACTACCCCCCCACCCCAGAAAAACCCCACCCCAAGTCCCCCCCAAAAACACTAAAAAAAAACCTCCAAAAAACCCGTTTGAAAGCGTTTGGTAACGAAGAAAGGGAGAGAGAGGGGGGAAGGAGGGAGGTAAGGTGGGGGAAAGGGAGGGAGAGAGGGAGAGAGAGAGAGATAAAGGAGAGAGAAATAGAGAAAATTTCAAAAAAAAGAGAAAAGAAAAGGGGGAAAAGAAAAAAAAGGAGAGAGAAAAAGAAAGAAAAGGAGAAAAAAAAGAGAGAAAAAAAAAGAGAAAGAAAAAAAAAAAGGGGGGGAATGAGAACATTGCGGGTTTAAAGGGCTGACAATCAGAAGCGAATACGAAGAACAAACGATCAGATATGCATACGGGGGGAAAAAGATGATAAACACATACGAGGGGCAAACAATCACACAAACACATGAGGGGAAGAAACAATCAGAAAAAAAACGAAAAAAAAATCACAACCGAAAACAGGAGACAAACAATCAAGAGAAAAAAAATACACACGAAGGACAGACAATCAGAGAAAAAAACAACAACAACAAACAACAACAAAATACATATTTTGTGGGTTTGATTTTAACCTCCCTTCCCTTATCTCTCTTATCCACTCTTTGGGAGGGGGGATACAGACACTGAAAAAAATGTTAAGAGATAAGAAACAATAGACACACAAGCAAACAGATAGATAGATAAATGAAAAAAGCGAAAGGTAAGGGGGATAGGGATAGGGATGGGAATAGGGATGGGGAGAGTGGGAAGAAGAAGAGGAAGAGAGAGAGGGGGCGAAGAAGAAAATGTAGATAGATAGATATAAATAGAGAGGAGAAGTTGCAAATTACACAATAGCAAGGGAGTGAGGGAGCAGAAAGGGGGAGAATGAGAGAGAGGAGAGAGAGAGAGAGAGGAGAAGATAGAGAGAGAGAGAGAGAGAGTAGAGGAGAGAGAAGAGAGAGAGGAGAGAGAGAAGAGAAGAAGAAGAAGAGAGAGAGAGAGTTAGAGATAGAAGGAGAGAGTGGGGTTCTAAGGAGGGAGAGAGAGGAGAGAGAGGAGAGAGAGAGAGAAGAGGGGAAAAAGAAGAGGAGAGAAGAGGGGAGGAGAGAAGAAGTAGAGAGAGAGAGAGTAGAGAGAGAGAGCGAGAAAGCGATGTAGAGGATAGATAGATAGATAGAGATGATAGATAGGTAGATATGAGCGCGAGATGGGGTTGCTAGAGAGAGAGAGAGAGTAGAGAGATATGCGAGAGAGAGAGGTGAGAGCGGACGGAGACGAGAGGTGGAGAGTGAGAGGAGAGAGACGAGAGGAGCAACGGAGAGATGGATGAGGGGAGAGGAGCGAAGAGAGCGAGGAGAGAGGATGGAGGAGACGCAGAGAGAGGGGTTGCTAGAGGCGAAGGGAGAAGAGGAGCGAAGAGCTAGCC
>NW_028234407.1:4581167-4591167 GCF_977035675.1 Penaeus japonicus
CTCCTCCCTCCTCCTGTGCCCTCTCTCCCTCTCTCTCTCTTTTTCTCACTCCCCTCCCCCCCTCTCTCTCTCTCTCTCTCTCTCTCTCTCTCTCTCTCTCTCTCTCTCTCTCTCTCAAGGTCTCTCTCCCCCTTCCTCTCTTCCTCCCCCCTCTTCCCCCTCTTCCTCTCCCTCTCCCTCCTCCTCCTCCGTCTCTCTCTCTCTCTCTCTCTCTCTCTCTCTCTCTCTCTCTCTCTCTCTCTCTCTCTCTCTCTCTCTCTTTTCTCTCTCTTTTTTCTCCCTCCCCTCTCTCTCTCCTCTCCTCACTCTCTCTCCCCTCTACCTCCACTACTTCTCCCCCCGCCCCCCCACCTCCCTCCTCTCTCTCACTCTCTCTCTTACTCTCTCTCTCTCTCTCTCTCTCTTCCTCGCTCTCTCTTTCTCACCCACGACCCTCTCATCTCTCCTCTAACCTCTATATCTCTACTCTAATGCTCAACCTCTCTCTCTGTCTCTCTCTCTCCACCCTCTTTTTCTCTCTTTTCTTTTGCTCTCTCTCTCCCCCTTCTCTTTCTCTTTCTCCCCCCCTCTCTCTCTTTCCTCTCCCTCTCCCGCTCCCCCCCCCCCTCTCTCTCTCTCTCTCTCTCTCTCTCTCTCTCTCTCTCTCTCTCTCTCTCTCTCTCTCTCTCTCCCTCTCCCCATGGCGCTACATATCTGCAATGCATCGCGCCGCAAAAAGGCCAAATGCGTCACTTGTCACAGGGCTCCCAGCCTTGGAAAAGCTGCCCGGAACAGAGATGCCACTCACTTCCTAGAGCCACAGCGGTAGTGTAAACATATGTATAAATATATACATATATATGTATATGTATATGTATATGTATATATATACATATATATGTATATGTATATGTATATATATACATATATATGTATATGTATATGTATATATATAATATATATATATGTATATGTATATATATATAATATATATATATGTATATGTATATATATATAATATATATATATAAGTATATGTGAGAAGATGGTAGAATGCAGTAACGCATTTTAATATATACAAATATTTACCTCCCTGACCGGGACTCGAACCCGCGGTCGTGTAGCTGAGCGGTATCAACCGTGCCTGTCGATCTTACGGCGCGGGTTCGAGTCCCGGTCAGGGAGGTAAATATTTGTATAAGTATATGTATATATATATATATATGTAAATATATATATGTATATGTATATATATGTAAATATATATATGTATATGTATATATATGTATGTATATATATATATATGTATATATATACATTTATACATGCAGAGAGAGAGAGAGAGAGAGAGAGACAGAGAGAGTGACAGGCAGATATACAAATACTGAAAGAGACCGTGCGAAACAAAAAGAAAGGGACAGAAGACATACAGAAAATCAAAATCTCAAAAATTAAATTCATCAGAAGAGGAAAAAAAAAAAAATCCTCCGGCGTCAAAAAATCCCGCGCATTTTCTCCATCCCCTCCCCCCCCCCCCCATTTTTTATCTTTTGGTTCCATTTTCCCAACCTGAAAAAAAAACAATAATAACAACCGCTACAAAAATCAACCTATTAGACCACCGGAATCTTTACCCCCCCCCCCCACCGTCGCCCTTCCCCTTCCCCTTCCGCCGACTCCCATGACCTTAAACTCAACCAGAATCAAGTACGAACTCATTGAATAAAACAAAACCAGACAACCAAACATCTCGTCGCATGGCTTAGAGTACCTTCTCCATGGCAATGTTTATTGAAAGGTTTTATCCTACCTTCAATTAATAGGACTTTAAACTACCTTTAATTAAGGCTTATCCTATCTTTGACTAAGAAGGTCTTAAACTACCTAATTAAGATCATAAACTACCTTCAAATTAAGGTCTTATCCTACTTTCAATCAAGGACTAAAACTACCTTTAATTAAAGTCTTATCCTATCTTCAATTATGGTCTGAAACTACCTTCATTAAAGAAATAAATTACCTTCAATTCAGGCCTTGAACTACCTTCAATTAAGGTCTTATCCCACCTTTAATTAAGGTCTGAAACTACCTCCAATTAAGGTCTTATCCTACTTCCAATTAAGGTCTTATCCTACCTCCAATTAAGGTCTTATCCCACCTTCAATTAAGGTTCTAAACAACCTTTAATTAAGTTAGTAACTACCTTACTTCCGGGAGCACCACACACTGGACCAGGGCGCGTCAACTCACCTGCGAGAGAGCAAAGGGGCGTTAGTGCAAAGACAGATAAAACAATAAGTAATAATGTTGATCATAATGTCATTACGCATTATTATTAATACTGTAATATGCAGTAATATCAATGTATGGATGTATGTACATACATAAATACACACATGCATAAATACATAATATATATGAATATATCATACATAAGTGAAGATAAATATATACATATATATATACAAGATAATTACATATAAATACATATATATAAGAAAGATTAAAAAATATATATATATATATATATATATACACACAAATAGATAAAGATAAAAAAAAATATAAATATATAAATACATACATAAATATACATATATGCACACCTACAAAATACCCGACGAAATACCCGTCGAGTCCAATCCGCTTAGCGTCTAAACCCGTCGACCATAGCACGCCACTCCGGGAACGGCGACGGGGGCGGCGCCTCAACAACACAAGAAGATCTGCTCTCGAAACAAACGCCCGTGATTTTTTTTTTTTTTCCATCTAAATCTCACGTCGGTCAACTCCAAGCTCGGCAAATATTCGTGATGTATATTTAGAAGATTTATTAAAAAGAAAGAGAGAGAGAGAGAGAAAGAAAGATTTTTTTTTTAAGGTTTGTTGTTGTTTTTTTCTTTTAAAGTAAAGAAATATCTTACTATTTACGGTAAAGTTATTTTTTTTCGGTATTTTTGTTGTTGTGTTTTTTTTCTGCGTCGTTACTCACCATCTCTCCTTTTTAAATAGGAAAATGCGGTTTATGAAATAATTTGTACATAAAAAAAACTATCGATTTATAGCGCACACCTTGTCCCAGCGGTGCCCAATTAAAACAAGAAATCTAATCGACATTAAATCCCCATTTCTTCTTAAAAAAAAAAAATAAATAAATAAATAAATAAATAAAAGCTAGTCTCGCGCTCCATTCGAGGGGAGAAAGTCAGCCAATCACGACCCAGGAAGGAAAAGAAGGTAAACAAGGTTAGAGCAATTAATTCGTCTTTTCACGTGACATTATCTTCGTAGACTTTGCGTTCTCTCCTCAGGCTTTCCCTTCCTCTCTCTCTCTCTCTCTCCCTCTCTCTCTCTCTCTCTCTCTCTCTCTCTCTCTCTCTCTCTCTCTCTCTCTCTCAAATGTATACGCTAAATCATCATAATTACTGCTTAATCTGTCCTTTTCATAAACAAACTGACAATTCAAATCATTAACAGTATTACCCTTATCACATGGCTCAATTCATCATTATCAATTATCATTATCCTTATTAATATCACTATTATCAGTATTAATATCACTATCATTATCATTATTAAAATCACTATCATCATTATTAATATCACTATCATTATCAATATCACCATAATTATCATCACTATAGTAATCATAACCATTATCATCACACCTTCCACTTCTACCACCACCACTACCACAATCAACATCACTGCTAATACACAAAATATTTTAAACGGATAAAAAAAAAAAAAAAAAAAAAAAAAATCCAAATCGTGCCCTCCAGCCCATTCAAGGCGTGCCTGGTCTCCTCTCAAAGCAATGCCAGTAGAAGCCTTGCGATGTTATTAAAAGCAATTGCATGTTCTTGGCTAAGGGTGTGTGCGTGCGTGCGTGCGTGCATACGTGCGTGTACACTAGAAACCGGATCGCATCCTCTGTGATATAAATTCGACAAGAGAGAGAGAGAGGGAAGATAATTGGCTATTGTAAGAATGAGTATAACACACTAATAGTAGTAATAATTATGTTGATGATGATGATGATGGTGATAATTATAATCATAATAATTGCAATGTAAAAACTGCGACCATAGCATCGTAATAATAATAATAATAATAATAATAATAATAATAATAAAATCAATAGCATTAACAATAATGAGAAATATATAAACGACTTCAGAAAGCTCGTGCATGTTGCTGCAAGGCTGCCTCATGACCCCTCATGACCCTCATGACCCGGGAAACGACGAGGCGGCGTTCGAAGGCCGACCTCGCCTTCGACTTCAACATCGGAAAACGATAAGCGAGCGAGCGAGAAGCACTTACCTGCTGCTCCTTTTTCTTCTTACGGAGAAAGGCTTTGCTGATGGCTGGCTCTCTCGCTCTCTCTTTCTAGCTCTTTTCTCTCTCTCTTTCTCTCACTCTCTCTCTCTCGCTCTCTCACTCTTTCGCTCTCTCCCTCTCTCGCTCTCTCACTCTTTCGCTCTCTCCCTCTTTCGCTCTCTCTCTCTCTCCTGTTTCTCTTGCTCTCGCTCTCGCTCTCGCTCTCGCTCTCGCTCTCGCTCTCGCTCTCGCTCTCGCTCTCGCTCTCGCTCTCGCTCTCGCTCTCGCTCTCGCTCTCGCTCTCGCTCTCGCTCTCGCTCTCGCTCTCGCTCTCGCTCTCGCTCTCGCTCTCGCTCTCGCTCTCACTCTCACTCTCACTCTCACTCTCACCCTCTCTCTTTTACTCTCTCTCTCTCTCTCTCTCTCTCTCTCTCTCTCGCTCTCTCGCTCTCTCACTCTTTCGCTCTCTCACTCTTTCGCTCTTTCTCTAGCTCTCTTCTCTCTCTCTCTCTCTCGTTTCTCTTTCTCTCTCTTCCTCTCCCTCTCTCGCTCTCTGTCTGTCTGTCTCCAGCCAATCGCTCTCACTTTCCCCCTCACCTCCCCCTTAAAAAAAAGGTACCTCATTCGGCCTACATAAAACGGCCTTGAATCGAGTCCGGCCTTCTCGCTTCCGTGACGATATCGGCTCGTCGTTTCGCTCTCCCGTTTCCCCGAGTCGTTTCGCTCTCCCGTTTCCCCCCGAGTCGTTTCGCTCTCCCGTTTCCCCGAGTCGTTTCGCTCTCCCGTTTCCCCGAGTCGTTTCGCTCTCCCGTTTCCCCGAGTCGTTTCGCTCTCCCGTTTCCCCGAGTCGTTTCGCTCTCCCGTTTCCCCCGAGTCGTTTCGCTCTCCCGTTTCCCCGAGTCGTTTCGCTCTCCCGTTTCCCCGAGTCGTTTCGCTCTCCCGTTTCCCCGAGTCGTTTCGCTCTCCCGTTCCCCCCGAGTCGTTTCGCTCTCCCGTTTCCCCGAGTCGTTTTGCTCTCCCGTTTCCCCGAGTCGTTTCGCTCTCCCGTTCCCCCCGAGTCGTTTCGCTCTCCCGTTTCCCCGAGTCGTTTTGCTCTCCCGTTTCCCCGAGTCGTTTCGCTCTCCCGTTCCCCCCGAGTCGTTTCGCTCTCCCGTTTCCCCGAGTCGTTTCGCTCTCCCGTTTCCCCCGAGTCGTTTCGCTCTCCCGTTCCCCCGAGTCGTTTCGCTCTCCCGTTTCCCCGAGTCGTTTCGCTCTCCCGTTTCCCCGAGTCGTTTCGCTCTCCCGTTTCCCCGAGTCGTTTCGCTCTCCCGTTTCCCCGAGTCGTTTCGCTCTCCCGTTTCCCCGAGTCGTTTCGCTCTCCCGTTTCCCCGAGTCGTTTCGCTCTCCCGCTTTCCCGAGTCGTTTCGCTCTCCGTTTCCCGAGTCGTTTCGCTCTCCCGTTTCCCCGAGTCGTTTCGCTCTCCCGTTTCCCCGAGTCGTTTCGCTCTCCCGTTTCCCCGAGTCGTTTCGCTCTCCCGTTTCCCCGAGTCGTTTCGCTCTCCCGTTTCCCCGAGTCGTTTCGCTCTCCCGTTTCCCCGAGTCGTTTTGGAAGGTTTCGGAATGAGGAAAACGAAGCGATGTGTTTTCCGTTTCGTTTCGCTCGACGACTTGAAAATCCAAGTGATGATTTGTGACTTAATGTGCGATGTCTTAATGTACTTCATATTCTAAATGACACTCCGGCACCATCACACCGCTCAAATACACCATAATCACATCACACATGCACTAACACATCATACATACAATCAGCACCATAATACATCAATCGAGTATCACTATCAACTGCAACATACCTCAGAAACACAACCACCATCCTCACCATACAATTATACATAAAATCAAACTACAATTCCAAATACACCATTAAAAAAAACACAATTCCAACTACACCATTAAAAAAACACAATTCCAACTACACCATTAAAAAAAAACACAATGCTCACCATGCCACAACCTACCTGACAAACAAACAACCACACACCATCCTCACCATCACCCCTACCAAACACACAGAACACCATAAAACACCATAATAAAAAACACCACACAAACTTCACCATCACCATTACCCCGCCCTCAACACCCCCAATCCCCATCACTATTCCTCTGGCGTGGCGTTGAGACCTCCCCCTCCCCTCCCCTCCCCTCCCCTCCTCCTCTCCTCTCCTCCTCCCCCTTCCTCCCTTCTCGGTCGCAGGTAAACAAAATTATACTTAATCCCGTGTGAAGTATTCATTAGCAGGCTCTTTAAAGTCCACTTGCACGCCCCGCACGGAGGCAGTGTAGGAGCGGGGGAAGGGGGGAAAAGGGAGGGGGAAAGGGGGAAAGGGAGGGGAGGGAAAGGGAAGGAGGGAAGGGGAAGGGGAAAGGGAAGGGGGAGAGGGGGGAAAGGAAGGGGAGAGAGAGTAAGAGGGAGAGAGGGGAAGGGGGTAAGGGAGAGAGAGGGAAAGGGGGAGTGGGAGAGAGAGGGAAAGGGGGAGAGGGAGAGAAAGGGAAAGGGGGAAAAGGGGAGAGGGGGAGAAGGGGAGAGAGGAAAAGGGGGAGAGGGGTAGAGAGGGAAAGGGGGAGGGGAGGGCGGCTCGAATGGCTGATGGCTTAGGCGATCTCGCTCTCAAGGGCGGAGACGCACAAAGGTAAACAGAGACGTGAGTATGTCCAGCTAGACCCTGAGTATATCTACTCGTTTACGTATATATATATATATATATATTATATATTATATATGTATATATATGTATATATACATATATATGTATATATATACATATATATCATATATATATACATATATATTATATATATACATATATACATATATATACATATATACATATATATACATATATACATATATATACATTTATATTTATATATATACATATATTTATATATATATATATATATATATATATACATATATATATATATATATATATACCATATATACATATATATATATACATATATATATATACATATATACATATATACAAATATATATATACATATATACATATATATACATATATATACATATATAATATATATATATATATAAATATATAATATACATATATATATATATAATTATATATATACACATATACATATATACATATATATATACATATATACATATATACATATATATATACATATATACATATATATATACATATATACATATATACATATATATATACATATATACATATATATATATATATATATATATATATATATATATATATATACATATATAATTATATATATTATATAATATATACATATATATATATATATACATATATACATATATATATATTATATAATATATATATATATATATATATATATATATACATATATACATATATATATATACCATATATACATATATATATATACATATATACATATATATATATATATACATATATATAAAATATATATATATATATATATATATATATATATATATATATATATATATATTATACACATATGTTTAACACACACACACACACACACACACACGAGGGGGCGGGATATAAAGAAACTAAGAAGAATACGGGGCGAGGGAATCAAAAATAAACCCCCACCAAATAAAAATCTATATATAAAATAAAGATTCCTATAAATAGAGAATGGTTAGACTGCGACATGACGCAAGGACCTTTCCTTGGGTCAACTTGGGTCAACTTGGGTCACCTAAAAGCGACCCTGACCCTCGCGAATGATAGGATAGAGTGAATAGGGAGAAAGTGTCGATGCCCAAGCTGCTTTCGTGAGGTTTACGAATAATGGAAATAAACGGAGGAAAGGAGGAGAAACGAGGGAGAAGGGAGGAAGGAGAGGTAAGGATGGGGAAGATTGGGGAACAAGACGAAGGGAGGGAAGGGGAGAAGGAGAAGGAGAGAGAGAGAGAGGGAGAAAGACGTAAGGAGGGAGGGAGGGAAGGCGGGACAGAGGGAGGAAGACGAAGGGAGGGAAATGAGAGAGAGAGGTGGAGAGGATAATAGAGAGAGAGAATAGAAGCAAGGGGGTGGGAGGAAAAGGGAAAGAACGAGAGAAATAATAAAAACAAGAATGACTACAATGTCCACAGAAAACATGTCAATAAACAACCCCCCCCCCCAAAAAAAAAAAAAAAAAAAAAAAAAAAAAAAAAAAAAAAAAAAAATCAAACATATAAAATACCTGGAACAATAAGCCGACAAATAATATACAATAAAGTTATATCTAAAAACCGATGTTCCCAACCTAGCCATCATACGAAAAAGGAAAAGGAAAAGGAAAAAGAAAAGAAAAAAGAAAAATGAAGAGGAAAAGGAAAAGAAAAAGGAAGGAGAAAAGGAAAGGAAAAAGAAAGGAAAAGAAAAAGGAAGGGGAAAGGGAAGGGGAAAAGGGAAATGGAAAAGGAAAAGAAAAAGGAAGGGGGAAGGGAAATGGAAAAGGAAAAGAAAAAAAGGAAGAGGAAAGGAAAAGAAAAAAAAACGGAAGAGGAAAGGAAATGAAAAAGAAAAGGGAAGGGGAAAAGGAAAAGAAAAAAAGACAGAAAAAAAGGCCCCCACGCACTCACCCAATTAGTCCTGTAAAATAACCCGCCAACATGATATTGCAACCGGGGCGGGGGGGAGGGGGTAGTGGAGCCCCCCCTCCCCCCTCCTTTTTCCTCCTTTCCCTTGCCTCCTCCCCCTTACCCCCTTTACCCCCCTTACCGCATCCCCTTGTCCTTCCCATCAGTATCCTCCTCTTCCTTTCCCGCTTCTCCTTCCCTTCTCATTCCCTTTCCCCTTCATTATCCTCCTCATCTTTTCCCCCTTCACTTTCCATCCTCATTCCCTTCTCCTCATTATCATCATCCTCATCTTTCCCCCCTCCCCCTCATTATCCTCCTCATCTTTCCCCCTTTCCCCTCATTATCATCCTCATCTTTCCCCCCTTCCCCTCATTATCCACCTCATCTTTCCCCCCTTCCCCTCATTATCCACCTCATCTTTCCCCCCTTCCCCTCATTATCATCCTCATCTTTCCCCCCTTCCCCTCATTATCCTCCTTCCCCCTATCTCCCCCCTTCCCCTTCATCCATCTCTTTCCCCCCTTCCCCTCATTATCCTCCTTCCCCCTATCTCCCCCCCTCCCCTTCATCCATCTCTTTCCCCCTCCCTTCTCGAAGTCGCACCTACCATCACCCCGCTCCCCCCTCACCCCCCCTTTCACCCCCACCCCTCGGGAAGTATCCTGATAATGAATGACCAATCACGGCGGCGGGGCGACAGGCATGCAACCTTGGTTAATCTGAACCACGCCTAACACATCCTAACACACAACCCAACACACACATAACATAACATAACATAACATGTCCTAACACATAATCTAAAATACATCCTAACACAGCCCGACACACATAACATAACACATCCTATAGCATAATCTGAAATACATTCTAACACACAGCCCGACACACATAACATAACACATCCTAACACATAATCTGAAATACATCCTAACACAATCCGACACATAACATAACACATCCTGACACATAATCTAAAATACATCCTATCACAATCCGACACACATAACATAACACATCCAAACACATAATTTGAAATACATCCTAACACACAACCAGACACACTCCTAACACA
>NW_028234407.1:4598667-4606167 GCF_977035675.1 Penaeus japonicus
GAGGTGGCGCCTGGCCTGCCTCGCGTCGCTCTCTCTCTGTCACGTGGGATTCGGGGAAAGGAGCGAGGGAGGGGGAAAGGAGGGGGGGAAGGGAGGGGGAAGAGAGGGAGGGAGGGGGAAGAGAGGGAGGGAAGGGAGGGAGGGGGGGAGCGAGAATGCTAGTCTTTTGTTTTCTCATGATTCTATATCTATTTATCTATTTCTTCTCATTATCATAATTTTCATTATAATCATCATCACTGATATTCTATTTTGATTTGTTCGGCATATTTTGAAGGCACTCCCTACCTAACCGAAGCACACAGTCGATGGCCATTTCAAAATAAACGTTTCTAACGATTTTAACGGATTTCCACGCGGCAAAGATTTTTCTTTTAAAAGGAATTCGAAACCTACCAATAACGACCTACCTTAACGGTTTTTCTACCCTCTATTTAGCGGACAAAACCTTACTTTGAACAAATAGTTGCGGCATCATCCCCACATAGGATAATACATCATAATAACCGGAAAACCATCAACGTAATCTTATTCGCAGTACATTATTCAAATTATCGCCATCATCATTACCTACATCCTTCATGAATCCGGGAAATAAAATGACGCTATTTCACTTCTGGTTTCTTGTCACATATTTACCATCCTTGCACACACACACACACACACACACACACACACACACACACACACACACACACACACACATTTTGAAGAACACCCTTGAAATTCTTACTACAACGTCCTAGAAAAATACTGGAAATTTTTGTATAACAGCATTTTAAACACAAAAACGTGTTATAATACACGTTATTGGTATATTATAACCTCATTCCTAACGTTACTGAACAACAGACAATATTCATATCATAAAAATCACAGCTATGATGGACTCGTAATCATACCTCCGCTATATCTACATTACAAACTAATACAAAACACCTGACCTAACATCACTCTCCCAGATAAGGTCATTTCTCCTCCCTGACCTTTTGCTAGCGATGCTTTAGTGGCCGCTTTGACCTCTGACCTCGTGAGTCATCGACAAAGCTGTTCGAATCACCCTTTCTCCCTGTGTGTGAATCCGTTTCGGTTGCCTCGCCAATCAGCTGTAAGTGCTCGTTCGAACCTCTTCTGCTTTATTCATTCTCTCTCTCTCTCTCTCGCTCTCTCGCTCTCTCGCTCTCTCGCTCTCTCGCTCTCTCGCTCTCTCGCTCTCTTGCTCTCTTGCTCTTTCTCTTTCTCTTTCTCTTTCTCTTTCTCTTTCTCTTTCTCTTTCTCTTTCTCTTTCTCTTTCTCGCTCGCTCTCTCTCTCGCTCGCTCTCTCGCTCTCTCGCTCGCTCTCTCGCTCTCTCGCTCTCTTGCTCTCTCGCTCTCTCGCTCTCTCGCTCTCTCGCTCTCTCGCTCTCTCGCTCTCTCGCTCTCTCGCTCTCTCGCTCTCTCGCTCTCTCGCTCTCTCGCTCTCTCTCTCTCTCTCTCTCTCTCTCTCTCTCTCTCTCTCTCTCTCTCTCTCTCTCTCTCTCCCGCTCTCTTACCTACCTTCCCTCCTAGACCTTTCCTCCACCCCTCCTCCTTCCCTCCCTCTCCATTCATATCCCCACACACACACCCTTTCCTTCCCTTCCCTTCCCTTCCCTTCTCCACTCTCCCTCCCCCCCTTGACTCCCTCCCTCCCTTTTCTCCTCCGCCCTCCACCCCTTTCGAGCTTGAACTTCAAAGCCGAACCTCCAGCTTCGAGTGTGAGCGTCAAGTGACAATCACTGCAGCATTATCTTCCTTGGCATCGCGATCCCAACTTGAGAAGCCACGAATAAAACAATTCGTTTGAAAAAAAAAAAAAAAAATGTGATGATGAGGAGGAAGAGGATGAGAAGGATGATGATGGTGCTAGTGGTGGTGGTTGGTAGTGGTAGTGGTGGTGGTGGTGACGACGATAATGATGGTGATAATGATGATTAGGATGAAGATAAGCGGTTGCAAGAGAATGAGGGAGGAAGAAGAGAGAAAAAAAGAGAATAAGGAGAAGGATGAGGGTATGAAGGAAGATATAAAGAGAAAGAAAGAGGATGGCAAGGAGGAATAGGAACAGAAGAGGAAAAAAAAAAGTGAACGAAGTGACGTCGTATCAATAGGCAGATGGAAGAGAAACGAAAGAGGGCGAAGGAAAAAAAAAAAGAAAAAAAAGTTTGAAAGACGGATAAAAAACAAAGACATGACAACAACAAAGAAGACGAAGAAAAAAAATAAAATAAAAATACGAAGAAAGAAAACTCTTGGCAAAGGTCCGTCTACGTCACAGAGCCTCCATCCAGTGCGTCCAGTCACTCTTTTTGTTTCTTTTTCAACGAGTCAAGTTCAACGAAGACGAGAAAGGAGACTCAGCAATGGCCGCTGTTGACTTTTCATCGCGTCAAAACACACTGACATACGCAGACGCAGACACACACATGGATTTTGCATATTCCATCATCGGCAAGCTGTTTTTTTTCTTAATATATCAATTATCACTCTACTATAATATTACAGTACATATCATGCATAAAGAAAGAAAGAAAGAAAGAAAGAAAGAAAGAGCGAGAGAGAGAGAGAGAGAGAGAGAGAGAGAGAGAGAGAAAGAGAGAGAGAAAGGGAAAATTAATATGATCATAATTCAACTCTATTGATGTATATTTTTGCAAAATTCTTTCTGGAGTTAACTTCACTTCACAAAACACATGAAAAATATAAGTTAATCGCTTATTATTATAAACAAAAATGACATTACGACGAAATAAATGAAAAAAAAAGGAACAGAGGTTGATGATCTTATACCAACATAAATGAATTATAAATAAACAAAGACAATAATGACGATTATAATAATAATAATAATAGTAATGACATTCAAAAACCAAACCGTAATAGCAACAAAAATAACGATAATAATAATAACAATAAAAATATGATGATAATAACTGACGATACTCATAAAAAAACAACTAACTACAATAACAACTGAAACAAATAATGATAATGAAGATGATGACGATTAAATAACAAGTAAACAATAACAATAACACCAGTAAAACCAATAACAATAATATTAACAACAATAATAATAATGATGATAATTTCAATAACAATACTAATAATGACAACAAATAAATGATGAAAATCGTAAACATAACACTCGGTATCAAAACAACACTCCCTCTGTCGCTCACGCCCTTGGCCCGATCTCAAGCTCCCACGCCCACATCCTCACGCCGGGTAGTTTGAGTGATGAGGTAGGATGGGGGGGAGGGATGAGGAGAGGGGGGAGAGGGATGGAGATGGGAAGAAGAAGGAGAGGGGGAGGGGGGAGAGGGAAGGAGGGAAGGAGGGAAGGAGGGAAGGAGAGATGGAGAGGGCGAGGTAGGGAGAAAGAGAAAGAGAGAAAGAGAGAAAGAGAGAGAGAGAGAGAGAGAGAGAGAGAGAGAGAGAGAGAGAGAGAGAGAGAGAGAGAGAGAGAGAGAGAGAGAGAAAGAGAAAGAGAAAGAGAGAGAAATAGAAAGAAGTAAAAAAAAAGAGAAAAAGAAAGAAAAAAAAAGAGAGAAAAAGAGAGAAAAACAGAAAAAAGGAAAAAAGAGACAAAGAAAGAGTGAGAGAACGAGAAACAGAGAGAACCATTCTTCTTTAAAACCCTCTCCCCTGAGCGCCCGGACGGCCAAGGCGCTCTCACACCCCGGGGGAGAGGCGCCGGTCCCAGGGGCGGCGGAGCTGATGACGTCACTCGTCCCGCCGTGAAGTGTCCCACGACCATGCTCTCACGTGTGTGCGTTTGTGTGCGTGTGTGTGTGTGTGTGTGTGTGTGTGTATGTGTGTGTGTGTGTGTGTGTGTGTGTGTGTGTATGTGTGTGTGTGTGTGTAAGAATTTGTACTGTAAAATCTATATGATGCGAGTAAATATATGCATATCCACGTTTTAGTGAGTCACGTTACAATAATGTAAAACATTTGCATTTAGTGACCTAATTGCAGGTTATATATCATATATATATTACATATACATGCAAATTGTATCCATGGAATAAATACATACCCGAGTGACATTTTCTGAAATACTTTTTCTCGTAAAAATCTTCCCTTTTCCATTTCCCTCTCTTCCTCTTACCTCTCTCTCTTCCTTCTTTCTCTCCCGCTCCCCCCTCTCTCTTTTTCCTTCTTTCTCTCCCGCTCTCCCCTCTCTCTCTTTCTATCTCCCTTTCACTTACATAAACCCTGCTTTCCACCCTCTCTCCCTTTTATACCTCCGACTTTCCCTTCCTCTCCCCCTCTCCTCCCCATTTTCCCTTCTTTTCCTTTCTCTCTCCTCCTCACCCTATCCTCTATACCTTGCTTTCTTCCTCTATATCTATCTATCCCTCCCTCCCACCCTTCCCTCTATCTATCTATCTATCTATCTATCTATCTATTCCTAGCTCCCCTGCATCTATCTATCTATCTATTCCTCCCTACCCTACATCTACCTATCTATCTATTCATCCCTACCCTATATCTATCTATCTATATATCTATCTAACTATCTATCTACCTATTTATCCATCCACCTATCTATCCATCCACCTATCTATCTATCCATCCCTCCCCTCCATACCCCGCCCCCCCACCTCCCAAACTCCCAGATGCGTGTGAAAAATCTCCACTCCCCTCTGACTGTGTGTGCCCCCCCCTTCCCCCCCATCCCCCACCCGTTCTTTATTTATCGCTGCAAGGGTCAGCGGTCACACTGCATGCAATAACAGCCCTGTCTTATCGGGTCTCTCGCGAGCTAATCTTTTTATCAACGCGCAATAGTGAAAGGAGCTGTGATTGTTGTAGCAAATAGTGCAGTGATATGTAGTAGTAACAGCAATATACAAGTGTAGTTGTGATAGTTATGATAGGAGGATTTAGTTCAGCGTAATAATTAATTAGTGATTAATTAATATTATTAAGTATTAATGAATTAAATAGTGACACACACACACACACACACACACACACACACACACACACACACACGTTAATAGGATGATATAATGATGATCGTAATATTAGCATTGTAGTATACTAGTAATAAGAGGATATCGTATACACGTAACACGAACGTACAGCATAATTGTAATAACAGATTACAGTATGTTCGTAGTGACAGGATATAATATCCTTAAATTAGCAGGATGTAATATCTTGTAATAACAGATCATGGCTTACTTGTGATAGCAGGATATAGTATTTTTGATAGCAGAATATAGTATAAGTGTAACAGCAGAATAGATTATACTTGTAATGGCAGAATATAGTATACCCTTGCAATGATAGAATATAGCATACCCATGCAATAGCAAAATATAGAATACCTTCAAAGGCAGAATAGAAAAAACTTGCAATAACAGAATATAATATACCTGTAATAGCATGATATCGTATACTTATAATAGCAGAATATAGTATAATATAGGTTATAGTAGTAGGGTATAGTTACTAGTAATATTAGGATATAACACACTTGAAATAACATAATCCAATAGCAGTCAATAACACGAGGGGGTGATGTACTCTGCTCTGAAATATTGTCTTCTTTGAAAGCAATGCTGTTTTACTGCTTATCCCACTTAAAGTCCTTGCTATCACTTATCTTGTGTTATCTCTCTCTGTCTCTCTGTCTCCCTCTCCCTCTTTCTTTGTGTATATGTATATGTATATCTGTATGTGTATGTATGTGTGTATGCGTATGTATGTATATATGTGTGTGTGTGTGTGTGTGTGTGTGTGTGTGTGTGTGTGTGTGTGTGTGTGTGTGTGTTTGTGTGTGTCACATACGCGCAAGCATTCGCGCGCGCGCGCGCGCACGCACACACACACACACACACACACACACACACACACACACACACACACACACACACACACACACACACACACACACACACAGAGAGTCGTACACAAGAGCCTCCCCTCTTCCAGCAAGATGACCAAAGAGATCTATGTTTCCCCTTCTCCGAGGCTAGACTTTCCGGCGCCTCCCGTGCTATCACTTCCCTTGTGTGGCGTTCCTCTCCCCTTCCCCTCCTTTCCTCTCTTTTCCTTTCCTTTCCTTTCCTCTCCTCTCACCTCTCCTCTCCTCTTCTCTCTTCTCCTCTCACTTATCCTCCTCTTCTCTCCTCTCAACTCTCCTCCTCTCCTCTCAACTCTCCTCCTCTTCTCTCCTCTCACCTCTCCTCCTCTTCTCTCCTCCTTTCACTTATCCTCCTCTTCTCCTCTCATTTATCCTCCTCTCCTCTCCTATCCTTTCCACGTATCCCCTCAACTATCTTCTCCTCTCCCACTCTCCTTACGAGTGCCTGCACGTGCCACGGAGAGCCATCGAGGAGAGTAGGAATGGCATACCGGCAATGCTATACATACACATACACATAAATACATACATACGCGCGCTAAAACACACACTAACACACATACACACACACACACACACACACACACACACACACACACACACACACACACACACACGGTAATAGACACAGACACACACATACACACACACACGCTAACACACGTGCTAATAAACCCAGACACACACACACACACACACACACACACACACACACACACACACACACACACACACACACACACACACACACACATGCTAACACTCTCACATAAGATCAAGTGGAAACCTTATATTGCATATCTTAAAGGCTCATGAAGTAGCGAGGGGCCAGCGAAGAATGCAATAAGGTGCAAAGGGGCAATAAAAGGGAATTAAGAGAATAAAAATGAGGTCAAGAGGAGATGAAGATGAAGCTTAAGAAACAGAATAACAACAACCACAATAATAATAACAATAACAAAGGTATCAATAGTGATAAGTAGCAGAAGTAGTAACCACAATAATAATAACAACAACAACAACAACAACAAAAATAGTTATAACAACAATTATAATACTAACAATAATCATAGTACTAACAATATTTATAATACACTTATAATACAGTTAGAGTACTAACAGTAGTCCGTAAGAAAGACTGTATGTTGATGAAAATGAAGAGGAAATATGATGATTATGAGGAGGGAAAGAAAAAGAGGTAAAGAGGGAGAAAAAGAATAGGAAGAAAGCCGAGACTCGCAAGGAGGAAGAGAGGGAAAACAACAACAGAAAGTGAAGAAAGGCGGACAAAGAACAAAAGATGAACACGATGGAAAAAAAATACAAGGAAGTAGAAAAAAAACGAAAAGTAATTCAAATCAAGATCAAGAACGAGAGAAAAAAAAGGTTAACAGACAACTAAAAGGGAAAACAACAATAAGAAGAAAAAATATACAAAGAAAGCCAAAACGAGGGAAATCAGAGAAGTAAACAAAGGGTCAAGACGGCGGGTCGGTCGAAACATTTTTTTTCTTTCTTTTTTTTTCCTTTCTTAAAATAGCACCAGTGAGTCACGCAGGAGGAGGTCACTAGGTGCGCGGCCCTCCATTCCACCCTCTCTTTAA
>NW_028234407.1:4611167-4613667 GCF_977035675.1 Penaeus japonicus
GAAAGACAGAAAGAGAAAGAGAAAGAGAGAGACAGACAGAGACAGAGAGAGAGAGCATGAGATCCGCACTGCGAAATATAATATACATTCTCGTCCCGCGGGCCGTAGCCACTGCGTCAGCCCGCGCTCCTGCCTCGCCTCCTTCTGCTACTGGGTCTGAACACATGGGGAAGAGGGGAGGAGGAGGAGGAGGAGGAGGAGGAGGAGGAGGAGGGGGAGGAGGGAGGAGGGGGAGGAGGAGGGAGGAGGGGGAGGAGGAGGAGGAGGAGGAGGGGGAGGAGGAGGAGGAGGAGGAGGAGGAGGAGGAGGGGGAGGAGGAGGAGGAGGAGGAGGAGGAGGAGGAGGAGGGGGAGGAGGGGAGGGGGGGGGGGGAGGGGGGGGAGGAGGAGGGAGGAGGGGGAGGAGGAGGGGGAGGAGGAGGAGGGGGAGGAGGAGGGGGAGGAGGAGGAGGAGGAGGGGGAGGAGGAAGGGGGAGGAGGAGGAGGAGGAGGAGGAGGAGGAGGAGGAGGAGGAGGAGGAGGGGGAGGAGGAGGAGGAGGAGGAGGAGGAGGAGGAGGAGGAGGAGGAGGGGGAGGGAGAGGGGAGGGAAGAGGGTTCAGGATCTGAAAGCAACCCTGAACCTCCTCCACCCCCATCCCCAACCCCACCCCCATCCCCACCCCCACCCCCAACCCCTTAACCTTATTCTTCTTTCTTTCTTTCTTTCTTTCCTTCTTTAGTTCGCTTCCTTCTATGAGGAGGAAGCGGGGAGGTTTTGGATGAGGGGGAAGGGGGAAGGGCGGGATGAGGGGGAGGGGGGAGGTGAAGGAGGGAGGAGGGAGGAGAGAGGACGGAAAGGTCGGGTACGTGAGAGGAGAATAGGAGGGAGAGAGGAGAGAGAGGAGAGGGAGAGGGGAGGGATGGAATAGGGAAAGAGTAGGGAGAGGGGAGGGAGGGATGGAATAGGGAGAGAGTAGGGAGGGAAGAGGAAGAGGGAGAGGGGAGGGAGGGAGGGAAGAGGGAGAGAGGAGGGAGGAAAGAGAGAGGGGAGGGAGGAAAAAGAGAGGGGAGGGAGGGAAGAGGGAGAGGGGAGGGAGGGAAGAGGGAGAGGGGAGGGAGGGAAGAGGGAGAGGGGAGGAAGAGAGGAGGGAGGGAAGAGTGAGAGTGGAGGGAAGAGTGAGAGTGGAGGGAGAGAGGAGGGAGGAGCGAGGGAGTGGGAGCGAGGAAAAGAGAGATGAAGGGAGGGAGGAAGGAAGGGAGCGAGGGAAGGAAGGAAAGAACGTGGAGAGGAGAAGGGATGAGGGCAATTGGAAACGGGGAGGGGGAGGGAGGACGTGGAAGAGGAAGAAGGGAAAGAAGAAAACAAAGAGGGAAGAGGGAAGGAGAAGGATCGTAGAGAAGGACGACCTGATGGCAAAGGGACTCCTACGCCGCGATAACCATCTAACCATAACCCCCATCACAATCACCATCATTACCAAAACACTACTCCTGCCACCATCACCACTAGCAAAACATTACTCCTACCACCACCATCATCACCATCACTACTCCCACCACTCCCATCACAACCCCCATCACAATCACCATCACTAACAAAACACTACTCCCACCACCATCACCACTAGCAAAACATTACTCCCACCACCACCATCACAATCACAATCACTACTCCCACCACAACCACCACCAACCAAGACCGCTACTCCCATCACCACCATAACAACCATAATCACTACTCCCACCACCACCATCACCACCACAACAACCACCATCACCATTGAAACCACAACCACCACCAACCAAGACCACTACTCCCACCACCACCATCACCACCACACCTCAAACGACCTTGAGCAGCATCGACCTGCTGCAGGACCACCCTCTCACGGCTCCCCCTAACCCCCCTAACCCCCCTGAGCTCCCCCTCCCCCCTCCCAGCAAAAGGGGGGCTTCCGCACGTGTGCACAAACCCCTTAAAATCGGAATCCCTCTCTTCCCCCTCTTCCTCTTCCTCCTTCGACCGACCGACCGCCATTACGCGATCACACACCTGCGTTACGTAATGCCTGAATGCCTGCCTGCCTGTCTGCCTGCCTGCCTGTCTGCAATATGCACTGCAACATAGGGGATGCATCTGATTAACCTTTACCTCGATTCAATATCAGTACAAGCGAATACATTATATATATATATATATATATATATATATATATATATATATATATATATATATATATATATATATATATATATACATATATCAGCGTCCCTTCGATCATGGAAAACAAACGCCATTCAATACACGAGATGCAACACAGTGTGGACGTTATGTTGAACAGACAACATACATACACATGTACGCTTTCCATACCGCATACACACACGTCATACATTATACATTCAATACATACATAACGTAAAACATATACGTGATCAATATACAACATACATCACGCTCTCAATAATCAACATACAACATGCATTTGCTTCTCTCTTTACATAGTCAAACGGATTGCTG
>NW_028234407.1:4628667-4633667 GCF_977035675.1 Penaeus japonicus
TATCGTATTTCTCTCTCTCTCTCTCTCTCTCTCTCTCTCTCTCTCTCTCTCTCTCTCTCTCTCTCTCTCTCTCTTTCTTTACCTGCAAATCCCCTTTTTTTCTTCTTCCTCTCTTACTCCCTCTCCCCCTCCTTCCTCTTCCTCGCCCTCCTCTCTCTCCCCATCCTTCCACCATCACCACCTCCCAGTACCTTTCCACCCCCTCCCAGTCCTTTCCTCCACCTCCCAGTCCTACCCTCCCCCTCTCCCCTTCCTCTCCCCTTGCCCTCCCAGTCCTTTCCTCCCCCTCTCCCCTTCCTCTCCCCTTGCCCTCCCAGTCCTTTCCTCCCCCTCCCCCTCCCAGTACCTTTCTCCCCATCCCAGCTCTCCTTCCTCTCCCCTTCCCCTTCCCCTTCCCCTTCCTCTCCCTCTCCCCTTCCTCTCCCCTTGCCCTCCCAGTCCTTTCCTCTCCCCTTCCCCCCCCCTCTCTCCCCAAGCTTTGCCCCGCTTGACTGATGAGAGAAACTCGAGCCCAAGTGTTTATGGCTGGCGTTTGTTCGTGCGTTGCAGGAGAGGTGGTGAGGCAGGGAAGGGATGGGAAGGGTAGGGGAGGGGAGGGAAGGGGATAGGGAAGGGGAAGGGGAAGGGGAAGGGATAGGGAAAGGGAGGAAGGGGTGGGAGATAAACAGAAATGAGAGAGGCAGGGAAGGGAAGGGAAGGGAGAGGATGGGGAGGGAGGGAGGATGGAAGAGGAAGGGGAGGGAGAAAAGGAGAAGAGAGAGGATGGGGAGGGGAAGGAGAGGGAAGGGGAGGGAAAGGGAGGGGAAGGGGAGGAGGAGGATGAGGAGGAGGGAGGTAGGATGGAAGGGGAAGGGAAGGGGAAGGGAAGGGAAAGGGGAGGAGAGGGGAGGGAGGATGGGGAGGCAGGTAGGATGGAAGGGGAAAGGGAAGGGGAAGGAAAGCAGGATGAGGAGGGATGTCGTGGAGGGAGGATGGAGGAAGAGGTGGGAAGTACGAGAGGGATGATGAAGAGGAAGGGAAGGGAGGTAGGGAAAGGAGGGAGGAAGAGAGAGGAAGGGAGGGAGGATGAAGATGAAAAGGGAAGGGGAAGAGGAAGTAGGATGAGGATGGAGGATAAGGATGAGGTAGAGAGGGTGAAGAGGAAGGTAGGACAGGAAGGATAGGGAGGGAGGCTAGGGAGGAAGGAAGAGGATGGAGGTAGGAAGATGAGGAAGAATGTCCTGGAGGGAGGATGGGGAGGAAGAGGTGAGAGACAGGGAGGGAGAAGAAGGTGGAAGAAAAGAAAAAGAAGGAAAAAGAGCAAAGAAAGAAAACAGAACAATCAAGAAAAAAAAAAAGATAAATAAAGAGGCAAGAAAGAAAGCACAAAGCCCCCTCTTCCCTGTCCCCCCCACCCACTCCCCTCTGACCACAGGTGATCGCGTCACCGTTGGCGGTAAACACAATAATCAAGTGTCTAAAATTCTGTTTACAACCCGGATTAATGGCGGAGGGAAAGTGTCCCCCTTTTTTCCCCTCTCGCGCTGAAGGATTAAAGGCGGTGGGAGACTTTTGCCTTTTATCTTCCTCCTCTTCTCCTCTCTTGTTTTTTTATCTCTTTCCTCCTCTTTTTTTGTTTTTGTTTTTGTTTCTGTATCCTCTGATTTCTTCTTTCCTCTCTCTTTCTCTCTCTCTTTATTCCTTATACTCCCTTTCTTCTCTTCTCCGTTACTTCCCTGTTCTATCTTTCCCACCCTTATTCTCCTTCTTTCTTCCCTTTCTCTACCCCCCATACCCTCCCCCTTCTATTCTCTCTACCCATCCCTCCCTCCCTCTTCCTATCCCTTGCATCCCCCCCTCCTCCTCCCTTCTCCCTCCCTCCCCCCACTCCACTTCCCCTTCTTTCTTCTACCTCCCCCTATCCCCACTAGAAAAAAAAAATGTTGCAAGTTGCTTCATAATGCAAAGGGAATCTCTACTGCAATTACAACCTTGTTCTAAGACTTAACAAGCTACGGCGTGGTCAGATCGGGTCAGAAGGTCGCATGCAATTGCAGGTTCTTTGCACAAGGTATTGTTGTGCAAGTGAACAAGAGGTGTTGTACACGAGGGTGGCTGGGTATAATGAGTGTACGTGAGCTAAATGTGTTTGCGAATCGTCCTGCAAAGCAATAAGTTTGCAATGTGGTAACGCTATTCAGCCATTCTATTCTGAGCTCTTAGAAAAAAATAATTGTAAAAATCATTCTAATGTCTATCGATGATAAAGAAACAATTACAAACACAAACACAAACGCAGACACACACACACACACACACACACACACACACGCACACACACACACACACACATACATACACACACACACACATCCATACATACACACACATATAAATACATACATACATACATACATACCCACTGTCACCCAGCGTCACAACCATCTCACGGACCAACAATAACTCACCGGAGACCAAGACTCAGCGCATGAGTAACCTTCAATTACTCCTCCGTCACTCCCTCCTCCTCATTTCTCCACATTATCCCCTTCCACCTCTATTTCCCCTCTCTCCTTCTCAATACCCCACCTCCCACCTTTCGTCCTCCTCTTTCTCTTCCTCATCCCCTCTTCTTTCTCTTCCCTCCTCATCCCCCCTTCCCTCTTCCCATCTCTCCCTTCCTCATCCCCCCTTCCCTCTTCCTCCCCTCATCCTCAATCTTTTCTTTCTTCCTCATCCCCTCATTCCCCCTTTCCCTTTCCCCTTTATCATACCCTCTCCCTCATCCCCCCCCCTTTCTCTCCCCCACCTCCCCTCCACTATCATTCCATCTCTAAATCAAAAAACTACATACCCCTCCTCAATTCTCCCCCTCACCTCCTCCCACCTCCCCATTATTTATCCCTCTTCCTTTACCGCTCCCTCTTCCTCCCTTCTTTTCTTTCCCTTCTCATCTCCATCTTCATCTCTCTCTTCTCCCTTTCATCTCCATATCCATCTTCATCTCCCTCTTCCCCCCTTCCATCTCCATCTCCATCTCCCTCTTCTCCCTCTCCTCTTTTTCACGCCCCTTCCATCACACATCCATCTTCATCTCCCTCTTCACGCCGCCTCCCGCGTTCTTTCTCCTCTTTCCCCCTTCCATCTCTATTCTCTCTCCCCCCTCCTCACCCTCGGTGTCTCCCCCTCCCTCACCCCTCCTTCCCACCTCGACCTCATAAATGGCAAAGAATACGTCATTCCTCAAATGCATTGCCAGTGTCCCTCATGCCTACCCCCGTCCCTTTAATCTTTCTTCTTTTTCTCTTTTTTTTTTCGGTTCGTCTTTTCCTTTTTTTCTTTTTCGGCTCTCGTTGTATAAACAGTTTGTGTAATTAAATAAATCTCGCTCAGGGAAGGTGGAAGTTGGGGAGGAGGGAGGAGGGAGGAGAGAGGAGGGATGAGGTAAGAGGGAGGAGGGAGGAGGGAGGAGGGAGGAGGGAGGAGGGAGGAGGGAGGAGGGAGGAAGGAGGAGGGAGGAGGAGGAGGGAGGAGGGAGGAGGGGAGGGGGGGGAGAGTAAAAGGGGGTGAGCCGATGGAGAAGAGGGGTGAGAGGGTAAGAGGGGTGAGAGGAACGGACGTGTGAAAAGCGAAAGATAGGAAAAAAAAGAGAGGGAGGATGGTGGGAGGAGGAGAAGGGAGGTGAGAGGGAAGTGAGGAAGGGAGGTGAGAGGGAAGAGAGGAAGGTATGGGAGGAGGGGAAGTGGAGGAGAGGATGAGAGAGAAGAGAGGAGGGAGGAGGGAGGAGGGAGGAGAGAGGAGAGAGGGAGGGAGGAGGGGAGGAGAAAGGAGAAAGGAGGGAGGAGAGAAGAGGAAAGGGGGAGTGAGAGGAATGGCAGTGCGAATTGTGAGTATTCCTGGCGACAAGAAATATCAATCTCGCATAAAATGAGAAATATGGTGAAGGAGAAAGAGGGGAAGAAGGAAGAGGGGGAGATAAAAGAAGGGAGGAAGGAAGAGGGGAGGAAGGGAAATGAGGAGATAGACGAAGGAAGAGGGGGGTAGAAGGGAGAAAAGTTGAGAGGTAGATAGAAGGGAGAACGGGAGAAAAGTAGATAGAAGGCAAAAAGGTTGAGAGGTAGATAGAAGGAACAAAGAGAGATAAGTAGAAAGAAGGGAGGAAGGGAAAAGGGAGGAAGAGTGAAACGGATATTGAAGAAGGGGGGAAAGGAGAGAGGAAGATAGAAGACGGAAGGAAGAGAGAAGAGGAGACAGAAGGCAAAGAAAGGAAGGGTGGAAGGAGTAGAAAAAGGGAGGAAGTGAGAGAGAGAGAGAGAGAGAGAGAGAGAGAGAGAGAGAGAGAGAGAGAGAGAGAGAGAGAGAGAGAGAGAGAGAGAGAGGGGGGGGAGAGGGGGGGGAGGGGGGGGGGGGGGGGGGGGGGGGAGGGGGGGGGAGGGAGAGGGGGGGGGGGAGATAGAAGACGAAGGGAAGGGAGTGGAAAAAGTGGGGAAAGATGTAGGGAGGTGGAACGGAGGATAGAAAAGGAGAAGTGTGAAAAAGGGAGAAAGGGTGGATCAGGGAGTGGAAAATGGGGGGTGGGGAGGAGGAGTGGAAAGGAGGAGGGGAAAGGAATAAGGGAAAGAGTGAAGAAGGGTAGGGAGTGAGTGGAAACAGGGAGGAAGAAAGTGGGTGCAGTAGAAGGAAGAAAGGTGGGGGGAGGTATTGGTGTAAGGAGGAAGGGAAGTGTGAGAAAGAGAGACAATGAAGAAAAGGCTATAAAAAGGGCGAAAGAGCGAGAGAAAGAGAAAAGGATTTTCAATTTTCCTTTGAACCTTTTACCCTTTGCATAACCACTCAAAATATTAATTGCTATACCAGACAGCCAAAAGATGGTGATGGCGATGATGATGATGATGATGATAATGGTGATGATGATGATGATGATGATGACGATGCCGATTAAGATGATGATGGTGGTGACGATGACGACGATAGTGATAAAAAACAGCCATAATCTATAAAAAAAAAAATAATAATAATAA
>NW_028234407.1:4635531-4653031 GCF_977035675.1 Penaeus japonicus
GAGAGAGGAGGCGAGTAGGAAGAGGGAGAGAGGAGGGAGGGAAAAGAGGGAGAGAGGTGGGATGGGAAAAGAGGGGGAGACGAGGAGAGAGGGAGGGAGATGGAGGGAAGGAAGAGGGAGAGAGGAGGGAAGGGAAGAGGGAGAGAGAAGAGAGGAAGGGAAAGAGGGAGAGAGAGGAGGGTGGAAGGAACGAAGAGGGAGGGAAGAGGAGGAGAGGAGAGGGAGGAAAGCGAGGGAGAGAGGAGGGAGGGAAGAGAGAGAGTAGAGGAGGAGATGGGAAGAGGGAGGGAGAGGAGGAGCGAAGGGAAAGAGTGAGAGGGAGAGAGGAGGGAGGGAAACGGAGGAGAGAGGGAGGGAGGGAAGAGGGACGAGAGGAGGGGGGGGGGGGGGGAGGGAAGAGGAGGAGTGCGAGAGAGGAGGGAGAGAGGAGGGAGTATGAAGAGGGTGAGAGAGGAGGGAGGGAAGAGGGAATGATGAGGAGGGAGGGATAGGAGAGGGAGAGACGAGGGAGGGGGAAAGAGGGAGAGAAGAGAGGTAGCAGCAGAGAGGAGGGAGGAGAGAGGGAGATGAGGAGAAGAGGAGAGGAGGAGAAAAAGAGGAGAGGGAATGAAGAGGGGCAGATGGGAGAGAGGAGGGAAGGGGAAGAGGAAGAGAGGAGGGAGGGAAGAGGGAGAGAGGAGGGAGAGAGGAGGGAGGGAAGAGGGAGAGAGGAGGGAGGGAAGAGGGAGAGAGGAGGGAGGGAAGAGGGAGAGAGGAGGGAGGGAAGAGGGAGAGAGGAGGGAGGGAAGAGGGAGAGAGGAGGGAGGGAAGAGGGAGAGAGGAGGGAGGAGGGAGAGAGGGGGTAGGGGGAGTGGGGAAAAGAGAGATGAAGGGAGGGAGGAAGGAAGGGAGCGAAGGAAGGAAAGAACGTGGAGAGGAGAAGGGAAGAGGAGGGTTGGAACGGGGGAGGGTGGAGGGAGGACGTGGAAGAGGAAGAAGGGAAGGAAGAAAATAAAGAGGGAAGAGGGAAGGAGGAGGAGGGTCGTAGAGAAGGACGACCTGATGGCAAAGGGACTCCTACGCCGCGATAACCATCTAACCATAACTATGACCACTATCACCACCACCACTTCCAAAACATTACTCCCACCACCACCATCACAACCATAGTCACTACTCCCATCACCACCAAACCACTACTCCCACCACCATCACCACTAGCAAAACATTACTCCTACCACCATCATCACCATCACTACTCCCACCACTACCATCAAAACCACAATCACTACTCCCACCACCACCATAACAACCATAATCACTACTCCCACCACCATAACAACCATAATCACTACTCCCACCACCACCATAACAACCATAATCACTACTCACACCACCACCATCACTACAACCATCACCACCACAACAACCACCATCACCATTGAAACAACCACCACCACCAACCAAGACCACTACTCCCACCACCACCACCACACGACCTTGAGCAGCATCGACCTGCTGCAGGACCACCCTCTCACGGCTCCCCCTAACCCCCCTGAGCCCCCCCTTCCCCCTCCCAGCCAAAGGGGGGCTTCCGCACGTGTGCACAAACCCCTTAAAATCGGAATCCCTCTCTTCCCCCTCTTCCTCTTCCTCCTTCGACCGACCGACCGCCATTACGCGATCACACACCTGCGTTACGTAATGCCTGCTTGCCTGCCTGCCTGCCTGCCTGCCTGCCTACCTGTCTGCAATATGCACTGCAACATAGGGGATGCATCTGATTAACCTTTACCTCGATTCAATATCAGTACAAGCGAATACATAAGATATATATATATATATATATATATATATATATATATATATATATAATATTATATATTATATATATATATATATATATATATATCAGCGTCCCTTCGATCATGGAAAACAAACGCCATTCAATACACGAGATGCAACACAGTGTGGACGTTATGTTGAACAGACAACATACATACACATGTACGCTTTCCATACCGCATACACACGTCATGCATTATACATTCAATACATACATAACGTAAAACATATACGTGATCAATATACAACATACATCACGCTCTCAATAATCAACATACAACATGCATATGCTTCTCTCTTTACATAGTCAAACGGATTGCTATGTCTCTGTTTATGTTTGTCTTTCCCTTCATTTCTCTTTCATTCTATCTCTGTTTCTTTCTCTGTCTCTCTGTTTCTCTTTCTCTCTCGCTGCCTCTGTCTCTCTCTCTCTGTTTCTTTTTGTCTCTCTCTCTCTCTCTCTCTGTTTCTGTCTGCCTCTCGCCGCCTCTGTCTCTCTCTGTTTCTTTCTGTCTCTCTCTGCCTCTTTCTTTCTCTGTCTCTCTCTCTCTCTGTCTCTCTCTCTCTCTGTCTCTCTCTCTCTCTGTCTCTCTCTCTCTCTCTCTCTCTCTCTCTCTCTCTCTCTCTCTCTCTCTCTCTCTCTCTCTCTCTCTCTCTCTCTCTCTCTCTCTCTCTCTCTCTGCCTCTTCCTTTCCCTGTGCCTGTCTCCAACATCTGCACCTGCCAGGCTCCCCTTCAAGTCTGCAGCATAACAGCAATGCAGCGGCTGGTGTGCTGTTGCAAGAGCGAGCCGCATCGAGCACCTACACCTGCACTACCGAAAGACTATACACCTGCGCCCTTCCTCTTGCAACGCTATCGCTTGCAACAGTCGTGTATTCTATCGTTCTATCTAACTATGGCGCTATTGTTTTTTTTTTACCGCCACTATCATTTTATGCAACAGACTAGTTTATATCATCAACAACATTCCAACAGATGAAAAAAAAATGTATATGAAAAAAAAGTAAAATATTTTCATACATGGACCCTGGGGAAAAAAAATTCAACAGCAAAAATGTTTAAAATGTTTGTTTTTCTTCTCTTACTTCACGTCTGCAACATGACCTTGCAAATAGACGAATGCAATTTCTTCCTTATATCTCTTTCCTTTCTCTTCCAATGACCCGAGGAGGAAGAGATGGAGGAGAGACAAGAAGAAAACGAAGGAGGAAGACAATGAGACAATGAGGTAGAAATCGAAGAGAAATGGGTAAGTGAATATGGAAGTTGGAAAGGAAAACGAGGAAATAACAAAAAAAAAATTATAATAGGGAAGAAAGGGGGTATAAAATAAAACTGTGATAGAGAGATAGAGGGAGGGAGGGAGGAAGGGAGGAGGGGGAGGGGGAGGGGGTAGAGAAAGAGAGAAAGTGAGAAAGAGAAGAGAAGGTAGGGGGAGGGGAGAGAGAGAGGGAGAGAGAAAGAGAGAGGGAGGGAGGGAGGGAGGGAGAGAGGGAGGGAAGGAGGGAGGGAGAGGGAGAGAGAGAGTGAAAAAGAAAGAGAGAAAAAAAAGAAAAGGAGAGAAAGACACAGAGGGAGAGAGGGAGAGAGAGAGAGAGAGAGAGAGAGAGAGAGAGAGAGAGAGAGAGAGAGAGAGAGAGAGAGAGAGAGAGAGAGAGAGAGAGAGAGAGAGAAATAGAGAGAAATAGAGAGAGAGAGAGAGAACGAGAAAGAGAGAGAAAGAGAACGAGAAAGAGAGAGAAAGAGAACGAAAGAGAACGAGAGAGAAAGAGAACGAGAGACAGAGACAGACAGACAGAGACAGAGAGAGATAAAGAGAGAGAAAGAGAGAGATAAAGAGAACGAGAGACAGAGAGAGAGAAAGAGAACGAGAGACAGAGAGAGAGAGAGAGAGAGAGAGAGAGAGAGAGAGAGAGAGAGAGAGAGAGAGAGAGAGAGAGAGAGAGAGAGAGAGAGAGAGAGAGAGAGAGAGAGAGAGAGAGAGAGAGAGAAAGAGAGAGAGAGAGAGAGAGAAAGAGAACGAGAGACAGATAAAGAGAAAGAGAACGAGAGACAGACAGACAGAGGGAGTAAAAGAGAGAGAGAGAGAGAGAGAGAGAGAGAGAGAGAGAGAGAGAGAGAGAGAGAGAGAGAGAGAGAGAGAGAGAGAGAGAGAGAGAGAGAGACAGAGAGAGATAAAGAGAGAGAGAAAGAGAACGAGAGACAGAGAGAGAGCGAGAGAGAGAAAGAGAACGAGAGACAGAGAGACAGACAGAGAGAGAGTAAGAGAGAGAGAGAGAGAACGAGAGAGAGAGAGAGAGAGAGAGAGAGAGAGAGAGAGAGAGAGAGAGAGAGAGAGAGAGAGAGAGAGAGAGAGAGAGAGAGAGAGAGAGAGAGAGAGAGCACAACACGCGAGCGCGAATCGAGGAAGCGGAAGAGTGAATGAGCCAGAGTGATTGGGTAAGGCGGCGGCTCATAGGGGGGTGGGGGTGGGGTAGGGGGGAAGGGGTAGGGGAAGTAAGAGGATGTGCTGTACCCACGTGTTAAGCCTCTGAAGAAGAAAAGAAGAAAAAAGAGAGAAAAATATGGGAAAGAAATCTAATCAAATAAATTAATGGCGAATTTCCAGACGATTATTTTTTTTATATGTTGCGGACAGATCGTGGTCACGTGTTTAATCTTTGAAAGGAAATGGGGTCAACTTAAAAAAAAAAAAAAAAAAAAAAAAAAAAAAAAAAATAAATTATATATATATATATATATATATATATATATATATATATATATATATATATATATATACACACATATATATATGTTGCCGCATGAGCCTATGCGGCTGGTCAATTAATGTAAGGACGACTGATACCGCTGTGTAGCACTCACTCCAGTTTATTGAAAGTGGTCAAACCTGAAATATGTTACATGGTTACAATCAACATTGGTATAATCTGTCACAATAATCCTTTAACATTTATAATTGTACAGTGCGTGTTATTATACTGAACAGGGTTATAAATTTAATATAATCACTTAAACTAGATCTCTGTTATCACTAAGTACATAAACAGGTTTATTACACTAAACAAGGATTTAAACTTGATATAGAACACTTAAACATGTTATTATACTAACAAGGATATAAAGTTGATATAGATCACTTAAACTAGATCTGTACCACTAAATACATACACATTGCGGAACAGACGCAGTCATTTGTGGCTATTCTTATCTTACAGGTCGTTCACGTCCTCTCACGACAGTATGGCGTTCTATACTGTTTCAATGATAATTTCTTCGTTCTGTCTGTGGTCCTTCACGGCCTATCGTGGCTTTGTCAGCACGGGAAAACAAGAGAGTACTGTCTGTAATACATAAACATCCTTGGTGATGAATGTGGGCCATTTGGTGCGGCTGGCTGCGTGGGGTCACTCGATGACACCAGCTTTCGATGCGAGTCAACACTTCAGCTGGAATGGGTTCGAGTACAGCGAAGCAAGATTTGTCTGACTTAACCCATAGGGAGACATGACCCATCTGGAGAGCATTAAATATGTTTGTCCGTCGAGGCCATGTGAGCGGCTATAGGCTCTGTATGGAGTGGTGTCATCTCTTTTCGTTCTTTTCTCTATCTATCTCTATTTACGTCGTTTATCTCTATCTATCTCTACTTACGTCCTTTAATGCCGCCATCGGCGTTAACAACTTACGTCCTTTAATGCCGCCATCGGCGTTAACACTCCCCGGCTTTGGGCGAACTGAGCCCAACACTGGCGAGAATGGACTATCAACAGAGCACGGTGGCAATGACAATGACAAATGGAAGAACAGTATTCCTTATGCATGTAAAACTAATCTCCTTCTAAGCGACACAGTTTCACAATAGGTCGCGTCAGAAACCCTGATGCAGTGCGGACCTGGACCTTTCTAACAAGCCCATCTGAACCTGGGATAACTGCCACAACTCGCCCTAGTTTCCACTGGTTCCTGGGTACCAATGGTTCTATTAATAGGACCAGTTCTCCAACTGCCACATTTCTAGATGGTTTAATGTTACCTCTGCGCATTCGGAGTGAGTGTAAGTACTCCTCACTCCATCGTTTCCAAAATCGGTCAGCTAGGGATTGGGCGTGGATCCACCTTCGACGGAAAGCCTCATTACTTGGCATGCTTCCCAGGTCTAAACCATCCCCAGAATGCAAACGTAAGATATGGTTTGGTGTTAATGCTTCAAGATCGTTAATATCCCTCGACACAGCAGTGAGTGGTCTGTTGTTTAGGGTAGCTTCCACTTCACAGAATAAAGTTTGTAGTCTGTCATCATCGACCCTCTGTAGACCAATAATCGACAAAAGCACCTTCCTTACTGATCGAATCTGCCTCTCCCATACTCCACCCATATGTGATGCCATAGGTGGGTGGAATATCCACTCAACACCCTTTTTCTTGAGTGCCTTGTCAACCTTCACATTTTCATTCCAGTTCTGTAGAGCAATCTGTAGATCCCGTTGGGCTCGGATGAAATTGGTTCCCCTGTCTGAAAACATCTTCTCTGGTGTACCCCTCCTCGATGTGAATCTAACGAATGCATTAAGAAATGCATCTGCATCTAATGCTTGGAGGGTTTCGATGTGGACTGCTCTTGAGCTAAGGCAAGTGAAGATGCAACCATATCTCTTCATTGTACGACGCATATATGACACAGGGAAAGGTCCAAAACAGTCTACCCCAGTATGAATGAATGGTGGTCCTCCTGGTAGGACTCTTTCAATCGGTAAATCACCCTGACGTTGAGTGGCAGGTTTGCTGTTTACCTTGCGGCAAACAAAACACTCCTTAAGGACCTTATCTATTAATGGTCTACATGCTATAATCCAGTAGTTTCTACGAATGATAGAAAGTGTGTGCTCCCTACCTGAGTGTGCAGCTAAGAATATATGGGCATCCCTTACAATCAGTTTCGTTACATGGTGGTCCTTGGGCAGGATTACTGGTCTACACCGTTCTCTTGATTCACCAAGATGAATTCTTCTGCCCCCCCCCTCATTAACCCATGGTTGTCAAGCTCAGGTTCAAGCCGGTAGAGTTTGTTCTCCTTTTTCAAATTTCCTCCTCTGCGTTAATGAACATCGTTCATCCTTGAAACTGCTAATTTGTATGTATGCTAGTATGGAGTCTCTTGTATCATGAATTTCTGTAACTGAAAGGCGTTGAGGTTGAGGATAACGTCCTTCCTTGTTCCACTTCACAAATCTGCGGAACCACGCTACCGCACGCTGTAACTCATACCATGATGAGTAATGTTCGAGCAGTTTATCTGTTGGGTTTTGATCTTCCACAGTTGTTGCTAGCAAAGGGTCATGCTTACGTATCTCGGGATCATGATCGGAGGCTTCAGATATCACCAATTTGGGTGGCCAGTCCTTCTCATACCTTAGGAATGAAGGACCAAATTTCCATCGTCCACCCTTTATCAACTCTTGTGCTGAAAGGCCTCTAGTAGCATCATCGGCTGGATTGTCTTCTGATCGTACATGACGCCACTGGTTCGGAGAGGAGGCCCTATGAATTGTCCCAAGTCGATTCGCTACAAATGTATGAAAGCGTTGCCTGGTACTTGAGATATATTGTAGAACAATCATGCTATCAGACCAGAACACAGAATCTTCCAGAATGAGTGTCATTTCCCGACGTATCTTTGTGTCAACTTGTGCAGCCAGTGTGGCAGCACACAATTCGAGACGGGGAATAGAGGTCGTCTTAATGGGTGCAAGTCTTGCACGGGCACCAAGGAGGCTTATATGAACGTCTCCATTATCGTGTTCTAACCGAACGTATGTTACAACGGCATAGGCCGTTTCTGAGGCATCACAGAAATGATGTAGTTGGGCATGTACTAATTTGCTGCTGACCTGGGCTGCTGCTATGTGACGTGGTACTTGAAAGCCTTCCAGTTTTGCAAGGTCATTCATCCATTTTCTCCATTTTAGTTCATTTTTAGGTGTTAGATTTTCGTCCCAACCCATTTTGCGACGAACTTCGTTTTGGAATATCATCTTTGCTCTAATGGTGAAAGGGGCTAGTAAGCCTAAGGGGTCGAAGATGGAACTCATGATGCTCAGTATGCCCCTGCGCGTGGTTGGCTTCATGGGTGTTGACACTCTGATCTTTAGCACGTCATCATCGAGATCCCACAGAACCCCTAGAGCTCTGTCCATTGGCAAGTTATCGATCGTCAGGTTTATGTCCTTTATTCGGGGGCTTCTTTCATCCGTGGGAATAACTCTCATGACTTTCCTTGAATTTGACATCCATTTTGTGAGTCTGAAGCCTCCAGCTTGCAGTGTGTCCCTCAAATTGATGGCATATTCTGCAGCTTCCTCCTCTGAATTAGTTGACAGTAGAAGATCATCTACATAGAAATTTTTCTTAGCTGCTGCTGAATGTTGGCCTTCATCCTTGTCTAGAGTTTTGTGTAGCGCATACGATGCACAGGCGGGGCTCCATATCCCACCAAAGAGATGTACTGTCATTCGATAGGTTACTGGGTTCTCAGAGAGGTCTCCCCCAGGCCACCATAGAAACCGTAGCACATCACGATCCCTTGGTGTAACATGGACTTGGTGGAACATTGCCTCTATATCTGCAGCCAATGCAACTCGCCCTTCCCTGAATCGCAGTAGAATGCCCAATAAGTTGTTCATTAAATCTGGTCCTTGCATAACTTTCTTATTCAAGTTCACTCCTTTGAAACTAGCTGCACAATCAAAAACTATCCTAAGTTTGTCTGGCTTGTTTGGGTTGAAGACTGGATGATGTGGTAAGTACCAGGTTTTGTTTAGTGGTCCAACTATTTTGTGTACTCGCTCAGCAAACCCTTTTTTTATGAGATCCTCTACCTCTTTTACATATCTTTGATGCAAGTCAACATTCCTTTCAAGTCTGCTCTTTAATGAGTCTAATCGTCGACGTGCCATAGTCCAGTTATCTGGTAGCCCTGGATCCTGTTCCCTAAATGGTATCGGCAACTGGTGGTGGGCTCCGACCCTAGACCCTTCCCTTTTCCAGAGATCTATCACATGTCCATCTTCAACCGACCACCCTTTTTCGTCTATATCAGTTTGTGATTCAATATCCCAGAATTGTTTTACACTTTCCCAATTTGCATTTTCATATGAATGGTCCACCGTTTCGTCGATATAGTTTCCAAAGCTTAGATTTGGAGTCCTTTGAGGATGTAAGGGTCCATTTACCGTCCATCCCAGCTTTGTTCTAACAGCAAATGGTTATCCATCTCTTCCTCTCCTGACTTCCATGGGCACCATGGCATCAGGAGCATCTAGTCCTATTAGTAGTTCAAAGGATAGATGTGTTGTTCGCTCTTGTATCCCAACTAGGTCCTTTAAATGTGGCCAACAAGAAACTTCGGTGAAGCCTGTTTTGGTTTGGAGTAAGCCTTGTGGGAAGGTGTCCATCACAATAACTTGTGAGAGAAATATGGGTCTTTGTCTTTTTTTGAGAAGCCCCCTTACACTCAACTCTACTTGTTCTACATTTTGACATGTCGTCTCCAAAAGTGTGGCAACTGTTGTTTTCATAGTTTCACCTTCTAGATCTAGGTACTTTGCAATTTTCCGCGAGCAGAAGCTCCTAGTACTCCCCGAATCTAACAATGCATATGCAGTTACCCTCCTTTGGGCAGCTTGGTCTTTGGATGTTATTATGACTGGGACTATTGGTAATGCAATGTGTCTAGGTGTTGCTCCTTTACTCATCTTAATGCTATTTGTATGTTCCCTCCTTTCTAGTCATTGTCTTTCTTCCCTTTTTGTTGGGACTTCCATTGGTTTCCTCTTGTTTTTATCATCATTGACATGAACAATTGACCCACTCTTTCTAAATTCTGTATCATGCAGCAACCTTGAATGGTATCCACCACAGCCATTGATATCACATGGCCGTGCTCTGCATTGCCTTGCACTGTGGCCAGATTTCAGGCAATTGAAGCATTTCCTTTGGCCGATCAAAATCTTCCTGCGTTGGTGAATACTGGCAGACTTGAACAAATCACAGAAAGCCAGGCTATGTTCTCCATAACAAAAATCACATGTAATTGGTCTTGAAGTTGATGGTGTTGTCTGGGTTGTAAACCCAAACTCTGCCCTTCGATCTCGTTTTGTAACCTTGTCAGTCGATTCTGAAGGCCTCTGACACTCCTTAGGAATTTCTTTACTATTAACCTTATAAGTTACTGAGGATGAGGCCCCTCCAACTCTCTTTGCTGACCTGCCTAAGTTTTCCACTTCCTTTCGTAAGAATTCTCTAAGCTGCAATATATCTCGTCCCTTTTTGCTTGCCTTTGGTTTTATATTGTTCCATCGGTCTATCCTAGTATCATCAAGGCTTTTTGTCAGTTGCGTTATGTATGAGGGTATGTCAATTTCTGGTAGCCTATCGAAGGAGCTGGTGAAAGATGTAATTGATTCCACGAAGTCATACAACTCTGTGAGCCCTTCTAAGTCATTTCTCTTCACATGTGGCCAATTTAACAATTTCTCAGTCTGTTTTTCTATGTATTGTGTCACATCACCGAACTTCATTTTGAGTGCGTTCGTGGCTGTTTTGAGGCCCTTCTTACTGGACATCTTTAAGCAGTGCGAGATTTTTTTGCGGAGTCTCGGATCACAGTGGTTGTACAACAGGTTCAATTTGGTCCTGGCTGATAGCCCTTTGGTTCGCTCTTTATACTGACTCATAAAGGACCAATACTGTTCTGTTCCTTCACTCTCTAGCATGGGTAACTTATGTTCTACCACTTTCATAGCCTCCATCACTGAACGTCTATATTGCTCTGATGTCTTTTCACCATTTTTCTTTCTCCTTTTGGACATCAGGTTTCCAATGTCATCATCATCAGTCATGTCCCTTTCACTGTCGCTGTCTTCAGCCTCAGTTTCACTGTCATCAGATGTTTCATGAGCCCGTTTTAATGTTCCCTTTGTTACCGAATTGACAGCATTATACGTTTTCTTTAGAATACCTTCCTGATGCTCAGCTACATCAGCATCAGCAGAGGGTGTGGTCTGGTTGATATCATTTACATTGTCAGGTTCCAATTCACACGGTTTTACCAACTGGGTTGAGAGAATACGCAACTCTTCTACCACTCTGCCCAGATGAGTCTCTAAAGTATCAAAACGGCACAGTAATGGATCATCTAATCTGGCAAAGGTAGTTGCTTCTGGCTTTTCTCTTTCGATACCCAATACCCTGGGTTGGCTTATGGTTTCTCTGTCATTCATGGCTTCTACAATCTCTTGGGCATTTGGTGATTCAGGTCTCTCATTAACACTGGGTTCTTCAGGAGACAAGATATCGACTCTAATTTCCTCAGACATTTTCTTTTCTAATTTCTTTATCACTTCACATGAGTAATTTCTTCCCTTTACTTCACATCACACGAGCTCCCCTTTTCTCTTCACAATACATGTGCTTGAGCTTAAGCTCCCTTTTCAATACTAGTGCATGAGCCTAAGCTCTTTCGCAGAACAAGTGCATGAGCCTAAGCTCTTTCGCAATACCAATTTATATCACTTCACATGAGTATTTTCTTCTCTTTACTTCACATCACATGAGCTCCTTTTTTCTCTTCACAATACATGTGCATGAGCTTAAGCTCTTTCGCAATACCAGTGCATGAGCCTTAGCTCTTTCGCAGAACAAGTGCATGAGCCTAAGCTCTTTCGCAATACCAGTGCATGAGCCTAAGCTCTTTCGCAGAACAAGTGCATGAGCCTAAGCTCTTTCGCAATACTAGTGCATGAGCCTAAGCTCTTTCGCAGAACAAGTGCATGAGCCTAAGCTCTTTCGCAATACCAGTGCATGAGCCTAAGCTCTTTCGCAGAACAAGTGCATGAGCCTAAGCTCTTTCGCAATACCAGTGCATGAGCCTAAGCTCTTTCGCAGAACAAGTGCATGAGCCTAAGCTCTTTCGCAATACCAATTTATATCACTTCACATGAGTAATTTCTTTCCTTTACTTCACATCACACGAGCTCCCTTTTTCTCTTCACAATATGTGTGCATGAGCCTAAGCTCTTTCGCAATACCAGTGCATGAGCCTAAGCTCTTTCGCAGAACAAGTGCATGAGCCTAAGCTCTTTCGCAATACCAGTGCATGAGCCTAAGCTCTTTCGCAGAACAAGTGCATGAGCCTAAGCTCTTTCGCAATACCAGTGCATGAGCCTAAGCTCTTTCGCAGAACAAGTGCATGAGCCTAAGCTCTTTCGCAATACCAGTGCATGAGCCTAAGCTCTTTCGCAATACCAGTGCATGAGCCTAAGCTCTTTCGCAATACCAGTGCATGAGCCTAAGCTCTTTCGCAATACCAGTGCATGAGCCTAAGCTCTTTCGCAATACCAGTGCATGAGCCTAAGCTCTTTCGCAATACTAGTGCATGAGCCTAAGCTCTTTCGCAGTACTATTTTGAATTTATGACATGTCACTTATCACTTGGTTATTTGATTTACTTCCCTTTTATGCAGGTTCACAGGAGCGAAAACCGAGGTGTATTCTCCGTAGATTTCCACCGGCGACAGCTGCGTTCCGAACTGCGTGATCCTCACGCTCAGTATCTTGCGTTTGTTCTGTTGCTGTGTTTGACTGTTGCCGCATGAGCCTATGCGGCTGGTCAATTAATGTAAGGACGACTGATACCGCTGTGTAGCACTCACTCCAGTTTATTGAAAGTGGTCAAACCTGAAATATGTTACATGGTTACAATCAACATTGGTATAATCTGTCACAATAATCCTTTAACATTTATAATTGTACAGTGCGTGTTATTATACTGAACAGGGTTATAAATTTAATATAATCACTTAAACTAGATCTCTGTTATCACTAAGTACATAAACAGGTTTATTACACTAAACAAGGATTTAAACTTGATATAGAACACTTAAACATGTTATTATACTAACAAGGATATAAAGTTGATATAGATCACTTAAACTAGATCTGTACCACTAAATACATACACATTGCGGAACAGACGCAGTCATTTGTGGCTATTCTTATCTTACAGGTCGTTCACGTCCTCTCACGACAGTATGGCGTTCTATACTGTTTCAATGATAATTTCTTCGTTCTGTCTGTGGTCCTTCACGGCCTATCGTGGCTTTGTCAGCACGGGAAAACAAGAGAGTACTGTCTGTAATACATAAACATCCTTGGTGATGAATGTGGGCCATTTGGTGCGGCTGGCTGCGTGGGGTCACTCGATGACACCAGCTTTCGATGCGAGTCAACACTTCAGCTGGAATGGGTTCGAGTACAGCGAAGCAAGATTTGTCTGACTTAACCCATAGGGAGACATGACCCATCTGGAGAGCATTAAATATGTTTGTCCGTCGAGGCCATGTGAGCGGCTATAGGCTCTGTATGGAGTGGTGTCATCTCTTTTCGTTCTTTTCTCTATCTATCTCTATTTACGTCGTTTATCTCTATCTATCTCTACTTACGTCCTTTAATGCCGCCATCGGCGTTAACAATATATATATATATATATATATATATATATATATATATATATATATATATAATAATGATATATAATTTTTGTTAACCTGCAAAGTCAAAATGAAAGTTTGTAACTATAAGGAATTATTACGAAGATTGTTAAGGAATTTCTGAATATAAATCGTGACGACTTAATAGTTAGGTGACGATGAGCGAATTCATTTCTTTATCTCTTGCCTCCCCCCTCCCTCTGTCTCTATCTCTATCGCTCTGTCTCTCACCCCCCCCCCCCCGTCCCTCCTCTATCTCATTCTCCCTCTCTATCCACCGCTAAAACACAGACACAGACACAAACACAGACACAGACAGACACACACACACACACACACACACACACACACACACACACACACACACACACACACACACACACACACACACACACACACACACACAAACAGAACCCTCCGAACAACCTCCCCTCCCCTCTCCCCCTCCCCCAACCAACCAACCTCCCACCCACCCCCCACCTCTCCCACCCGCCCTGACTCACCCCAGCCGACAATAACGACATCCCGTCCGGTCTTATCAGCTGATAAACCTTTGCTTATCGTGGGGGAAGGCTTTCCTCGCCACGTCACACTGTCCTGTCCCCCTCTCCCCTCCGCCGCCCGCTTGCTTGGCTTCATGCTGGGGGGGGGGGGGGGGTCTCGGGTCATTCTTCATTTCACTCTCGTAAATATGCTGTTTTTTTTTTTTTTTTTTTTTAAATCTTTTAATGTGTTTGATTTATTTATGAGTATTGAATCTATGGTTATTATGTTATCTATTTCTTATCACACACACACACACACACACACACACACACACACACACACACACACACACACACACACACACACACACACACACACACACACACACACACACACACACGCACACATGCACACGTCGAGATCAATTATAAATCAATGATTACTCCACCAATGACCAATATTATCTATCTATCATAATTGTTATATAATCATCTAACAATTTTCCTTCTTATCCTTTCGTATCTGTAATTCCCTCGTTCTTCTGTTATCTCTCTGACCTATCCTTCACCCTGCCCCGTTGTTATCTTCTTTCTTTTTTTATAATTCCTAGCCACGCCCCTCTTTCAATCTTTGTTTTTTTCTCTATTTCTTTGCTTCATTTAATTATGCCTCAATTCTTCTTATGTTTTGCTCTTCATTCATTTCATGTCTTATTCCCTTTTTATCTTCCTTCATTTCATTTCCTATTCCTATTGTTTCCTTTCTTTTCAATATTCTATACTCATTCCAATGGGCTTACATTTTTTTTTCTTCATTGTCTTTTTTTTCTCTTTCATCATCTCCATTCGCTTTCATGCTTTGCCTCTCCGTTTCCTTCCTCTTTTTCCTGTTCTCTTTATCATCGCTGTTTTATCAGTTTCCCTTCTATTCACATTAATGCGTTATTCCGTATGTCTGCACTATTTCTCATTCCATATCATTTCATTCTTTTCTTGCATCCTTTCGTTCGTTTCTCTGTCTCTTTTTCTCTGTCTCTCTCTCTCTCTCTCTCCCTCGCCCTCTCCCTCTCCCTCTCCCTCTCCCTCTCCCTCTCCCTCTCCCTCTCCCTCTCCCTCTCCCTCTCCCTCTCCCTCTCCCTCTCCCTCTCCCTCTCCCTCTCTCTCTCTCTCTCTCTCTCTCTCTCTCTCTCTCTCTCTCTCTCTCTCTCTCTCTCTCTCTCCCTCTCCCTCTCCCTCTCCCTCTCCCTCTCCCTCTCCCTCTCCCTCTCACTCTCCTTCTCCCCCTCGCTCTTTCTCTCTCTCTCTCTCATTCCCATTTATCTTCCCTCCCATCTAACGCTTCCTTTCTTCCTTCCTTTCCCCTGTTCCATTCCCCCAACCCAGTCCCTCGCCGATTCAGCCACCTTTGTTCCCCAACTTCCTATCTGCTTCATATTCCTTCTTCATCATCTTCTTTACCCCCTACTCCTTCTGCCCCCTCTTATCTTCCTTACCCTCTCTTCTTCTTCTTCCCAACTTCACCCAATAATATTCCTATCCCCTTCTGTCTTCCTCCTACTCTCCATTGACCTTCCTCTCCCTCCTCCTTCACCCCCACCCTCTAACCCCTTTCCCGACATCCTAACAGCCCTATCCCTCCTCCTCCCCTACCCTAGCACCCTTCCCATCCTCCTCCCTTCTTCTCCCCAACATTCTCCCATCTCCCACTTCTCCTCGCCCTACACTAACACCCCTCCCCCTTCATCCTCTCCTCACCCCACACTCCTTCCCCTTCATCCTCTCCTCCCCCCACACCCCTCCCCATCTTCCTCTTCCCCTCCCCCCGTCACCCACCCCCCTTCATTCTCTCTCCCCCCACCACCACCTCCTCCTCCTCACCCCACACCCACCACCACCACCACCCCTCCTCCTCATCCTCACCCCACACCCACCACCACCACCACCTCACCCTCCTACCCCACCCCTAGCCCCACCACCACCACCTCCTCCTCCTCCTCCTCATCCTCACCCCACACCCACCACCACCACCACCTCACCCTCCTACCCCACCCCTAGCCCCACCACCACCACCTCCTCCTCCTCCTTCTCCTCCTCACCCCACACCCACCACCCCTCCCCCTCCCTCCCCCACCCCCAGCCCCACCACCAAACACCGGACACGAGGCAGAGGAAGTGACCCCTCGCTATTTCCCCGCCACACCACAGGTCACAATCCCCGCAGGACGCACCGCACTCACTCACTATCGCCTCTCACTCTCTTTTACACACACACACACACATACATACACACACACACACACACACACACACACACACAAACACACACACACACACACACAGACACACACACACACACACACACACAAACACACACACAAACACACACACATATACATACATATACACACATACACACACAAATACATACTCACTTTATCTCTATTTCTCTATTTCTATTTCTCTATCTTTCATGTCTCTCTCTATATATATTCCTCTTTTCTCTCCTCTCTCTCTCTCTCTCTCTCTCTCTCTCTCTCTCTCTCTCTCTCTCTCTCTCTCTCTCTCTCTCTCTCACACATATTACTAGCCTCTCTGTTTACCATCTTGCTTCCACGTGCGTTTATTTGTTTGGTTGTTCCCCTTCTTCTCTGACTGCGCTTGTTTGGCCGAGCGCTCATTCGCTTGTCTACTTGTACCCTTGTTTGCTTGCCAGCTTGCTTGCTTTCTTCCCTGCTTGCTCATTTGCTCGCTCGCTCCACGCCGTAACTTGTGTAGCCTGAAGCAATTCCACTAACCGGAAGCGGCCACACCAACAACGCTCGCAATAATAATAGTAATAATAATAATAATAAGACATAAAACACCCACGCAAACGCACACGCTTGTAAACACACAAACACAAACACAAACACAAACACACACACAAATAAAATGAATCAAATCACATCATAAAAACTAGCATAAAAAGAAAGAAAATCCCCCCCCAAAAAAAAACTTTGCAAGCAAACAAACAAACAAACAAACAACGAGACGTGTTGTATGACTGCACGTTGAATGACTGCAACAATCTTCCTTTTGATTTCCTAGATTCATCTATGCGAAATAGGGAGACTAGATTAAGATTATACTTCTGATCATGGAGTAAGGGGACAGGGAGACCGGAGAGCGGAGTGGGAAGGAGGGAGGGAGGGAGGATGAGGAGAGAGAATGGGAGGGAGGGAGGGAGGGAGGACGAGGAAAGAGAAAAAAAAGGGAAGGAGAGAGGGAGGGAGGGAGGGAGGAAGAAGGAGAAAGTGAGGGAGGTAGGAGAGAGAAAGGGAGAGAAAATGGGAGGGAGGAGAGAGAAAAGGAGAGAGGGAGGAGGAGGAGGAGGAGGAGGAGGAGGAAAGAGAGAGAGAGAGAGAGAGAGAGAGAGAGAGAGAGAGAGCGAGAGAGAGCGAGAGAGAGAGCGAGAGAGAGAGGGGGGGAAGGGGAAAGATAATGGGAGGGAGGGAGGGAGGGAGGGTAGAAGGAAGGGGGGAGATAAGAGAGAAAGGAAGGGAAAGAGAGGGGAATAGAAAGAAATATAATGAAAGAATGGAAGGGAGGGAGGAGGAGGAAAAAGAGAGAAAGGAAGGAGGGATTGAGGGAAGGAATGAG
>NW_028234407.1:4655531-4663031 GCF_977035675.1 Penaeus japonicus
ACGGACTCACTCATTCTTGAACACACTTTTACATTCAATCACTCACTTATTTTTGTACATACTTACATATTCGCTCGCGTACTCACACTCACTTATTCATTTTTGCATATACTTACACATTCACTCACGTACTCACTCATTTTTGTACACACTTACATATTCAATCACGTTCTCACTCACTCACTCACTTTTGTACACACTTACACATTCAATCACGTTCTCACTCACTCACTCATTTTCGTATACACACATTAACTCACCCACTCACTCATTTTTGTACATACTTACACATTCACTCACTCACTCACTTTTGTACATACTTACACATTCACTCTCACATGTGTATTCATTCACCCACACAATCATTCATTCATTCACACAATCAATCATTCATTCATTTACACTCTCACTCATTCACTCTTACATACGCATTCATTCACCCACATACTCACTCAATCACTCACACTCCACCACAAAAACATTGTTTTAATTTCTCTTCCTTGATCGAAAGTCTTCCCAAAAATACTAACGTAGCTGTGCGATTCCCGCCGCAAATCGCGTATCGTTAGTAATCCCAGCAAAACATTAGATCAAATCAAATTAAATTAATGAACAGCGGTTTATCATCAAAACCAAAAGGACAAGATGAAGAAAAAAAAAAAAAAAGACAAAAGTGCTAGAAATTGTTTGAACTTTCCCGATCATTTTACTCACCGATAAGACCTAGAAGGTTGGGGGGGGGGGTTGCTTCTCAGAACAGCCACGTACCTGCAAGAAAGGGAGGAAAATGTAAGAACGAGGGTAATAATAATGATGATGGTGATGATAATTGTAATTGTGGTGATGATGGTGATGACGATGATGATTGATAGTGATGATGATGATGATTGATGGTGGTGGTGGTGGTGGTGGTGATGATGATTGATGGTGGTGATAATGATGATGATATTAACAATGACAACAACAATAATAATATTAATAACAACGATCATAATAATCGTAATAATAATAACAATAATAATAAAACCTGAATACAAAATAAGCGTAAACATAATCTATTCCTTGAATTCCTGATGAAGATTGCGAGGCAATGATGTAGGCCTATTGGCGACTGTATTTAACAATGATAAATCATCAAAACTATTTATAAAAAAATTAACACTTTATTCATCAGCTAAACTAAACATCTACTAAACAAAATAAAAAAAACATAATAGAAAGAGGAGAGAGAGAGGAAAGAGAGAAGAGAGAGAGAAAGAGAGAGAAAGAGAGATGAAAGATGAGAGATGAGGGAGAGAGAGAGTGAGAGAGAAGAGAGAGAGATCCATGTGTATAAACAGTCATGCACACATGATTACAAACCGACTCATTCGTTCGTTCACACACACACACACACACACACACACACACACACACACACACACACACACGCACACACACACACACAAAACCCTCTTTACAACCTACCCTCCCCCTCCCCCTACCAACCCCCTTCCCACCCTCCCATACAACCCCGTCAGATCATTCTTAAAATTAAACCGAACCTTCCATTCACAAAAAACAAAGTTGTTTTCGAGACCAAGCCGAGTCACGCTCAGTCATCATATGCTAGTGATGACGACAGGTCACGGCCATCTTCCGAGTCCTGTCATCACACCGACGTTAGTGATGACTAAGGGTCGGGACAGACAAGGAGCTCTGCGCGTCTTGTTTGGTTGTGTGGTGGACACGGGCGATGCTCTCTCTCTCTCTCTCTCTCTCTCTCTCTCTCTCTCTCTCTCTCTCTCTCTCTCTCTCTCTCTCTCTCTCTCTCTCTCTATATATATATATATATATATATATATATATATATATATATATATATATATAAAGTATGTATTTCTCTTTATCTATGTATATTTCTTTCATTTTTTCTCCCTTTCTCTCTCTTTTGTTTGTTTGACTGGTGTATGTGGTCTTACATTCATTTTCTTTGTTGTTTCATTTGCTTATTTGGAATAAATTTAGAGAGGCGGAAGGGAAATTGTGAGGCTATGTTGGAGGGGCAAGATGTATGTATGTATGTATGTATGTATGTATGTATGTATGTATGTATGTATGTATGTATATATGTATGTGTGTGTGTGTGTGTGTTTGTGTGCGTGTGCGTGTGTGGGAAAGACAGAGAGAGAAAAAAAAAGACAGCAAGAGAGGAAGAGAGGAAACCAAAACAAACAAAAAAAAAAAGCTCCCCTCAATCAACAGGGTCCTTCCTCTCAGAGGGTTCATCCGAGGGGAAAACTTCGGTCCAGCGAACGAACAGTCACGAGGAGGGAGGAAAGGGGCAAACGGACAGGCAGCGCGAGAGGGGAAAACTTTTGAAGGGGAAGAGATAATAAAAAAAAGAGAAATGGGAATTGATGATGATGTGGTGACGATGTTAAGGGTGGCGCGGATGGCGGATGGTGTGGTGATTGTGATGATGATTTATTGATGGTGGGGTGTTAGTGGAGATGATGATGGTGATGATGACGAGAGAGGGAGAGAGAAAGAGGTAGACAGATAGGGGAGAAATAGAGGGAGATAAGGAGATAAGGAGATAAAGAGAGTAAGAGAGAGAGAGAGAGAGAGAGAGAGAGAGAGAGAGAGAGAGAGAGAGAGAGAGAGAGAGAGAGAGAGAGAGAGAGAGAGAGAGAGAGAAAGGGGGGGGGGACGGGATGGAGGGAGGGAGGGAAAGAGAAAGAAAGAGGGAGAGGGAGAGGGAGAGGGAGAGAGAGAGAGAGAGGGGGGGAGAGAGAGAGAGAGAGAGAGAGAGAGAGAGAGAGAGAGAGAGAGAGAGAGAGAGAGAGAGAGAGAGAGAGAGAGAGAAAGGGGAATGGCAGCGGAAACTTATGGAAGAAAAAACAAAAAACAAATTCTAAATCTCTAAACGGTAGATCAAAGGAAGGGGGAGAAGAAGAAGAAGAGAGATAAAGAAGAGAAAGAGAACAAAGCAAAAAGACAGAGAAAATGAAACAAAAAGAGGTAGAGGAAAATGAAGGAGGGAATCCACACGAAAGGGAGAGCAAGAAAGAAACAAAAGACGGAAAACAAAACGAACAAGCAAAAGATAAAAACGGCGAAAGGAGAGATAAAAATATGGAGAGAAGGGGAAAGAAGAGAGGACGAAATTGAGTGAAAGACGAAGACGAAGGAGAAGGAAAAAGAGGACAAGGAAATTAAAGAGTAAGGCAGGAAGATGAAAAGAGGATAATACAATTAAGAAAAAGGCAAGCAAATGAAAGGAGATGACGAAGAAAATATACGAAAAGAAAAACGTAAAAAAGAAGAGAACAAGTAAAATGAAAGAAGACTCGCACAAAAAAAACAGGGGGGGGGGGGAAGAAAACGAAGGAGGAAGACAATGAGGGTAAAGAGGAAGATAGGAAGAGAGAGAACATGATGAGGCAGGAGGTAAAGAAAGAGATAGAAAAATAAGAAGAAGGTTACTTGAGACAGAGCAAAAGGAGGAGGAATGATAATAACAAAAAATAAGATAATAAGAAGAACGAAGAAGAAGGAACAGAGGAAAGAAAATGGAGAGGTGTAGGGGAAAGAGGAAAATAAGAACGGGTAAAAATAAGGGAGAGAGAAATAAAAAGAGGCGGAGGAGGGCGACCAGGTGGGAAGAGGAGAATGAGGAAGAAGAAGAAAAAGATGAAGAGGAAGAGCATGAGAAATAGAAAAAGGAAGAGGAGGAGGAAGAGAAAAAGGAAGAGGAGGAGAAAGAGAAAAAAGGAAGAGGAGGAGAAAGAGAAAAAGGAAGAGGAGGAGGAAGGGAAAAGGAAGAAGAGGAGAAAGAGAAAAAGGAAGAGGAGGAGCAAGAGAAAAAGGAAGAGGAGAAAGAGAAAAAGGAAGAGGAGGAGAAAGAGAAAAAGTAAGAAAAGGAGAAAGAGAAAAAGGAAGAAAAGGAGAAAGAAAAAGGAAGAAAAGGAGAAAGAGAAAAAGGAAGAAGAGAAAGAAAAAAAAGGAAGAAGAGAAAGAAAAAAAAAAGGAAGAGCAGGAGAAAGAGAAAAAGGAAGAGGAGGAGAAAGAGAAAAAGGAAGAGCAGGTAACGTGAAGGCAGCGGGGGAGAAGTAAGGCTACAACGAACGCTGTCAACACGGCACGAGATCCCAGGCTGAACACTCGAGAGAGGCTGAGAAGCATCCAGATCTTTCCTTTCCTCTCCCCTCCCCTCCTCTCTCTTTCTCTCTCTCTCTCTCTCTCTCTTTCTCTCTCTCTCTCTCTCTCTCTCTCTCCATCTTTCGGTCGTTCCTTAACTCCTCCTCTTCTTTCACGCCGTACTCCCTTGCTCTCTCCCTCTCTTCATCATCGTATTTCTCTTTTCCTTTCTCTGTTTGTCTCTTTATCATCGTATTTCTCTCTTTCTCTCTCTCCCTCCCTCCCTCTCTTTATCGTATCTCTCTCTCTCTCTCTCTCTCTCTCTCTCTCTCTCTCTCTCTCTCTCTCTCTCTCTCTCTCTCTCTCTCTCTCTCTCTCTCTCTCTCTCTCTTTACCTGCCAATCCCCTTTTTTTGTTTTTCCTCTCTTACTCCCTCTCCCCCTCCTTCCTCTTCCTCGCCCTCCTCTCTCTCCCCATCCTTCCACCATCACCACCTCCCAGTACCTTTCCACACCCTCCCAGTCCTTTCCTCTCCCTCTCCCTCTCCCCATCCCCTCCCCTCTCCCCTTCCCCTTCCCCTCCCCATCCCAGTCCTACCCCCCCTCCCAGTCCTTTCCTCCCCCTCCCAGCTCTCCTTCCTCTCCCCTTCCCCTCCCCCTCTCTCCCCAAGCTTTGCCCCGCTTGACTGATGAGAGAAACTCGAGCCCAAGTGTTTATGGCTGGCGTTTGTTCGTGCGTTGCAGGAGAGGTGGTGAGGCAGGGAAGGGATGGGAAGGGAAGGGAAGGGAAGGGAAGGGAAGGGAAGGGAAGGGGAGGGGAGGGGAGGGATAGGAAGGGGAGGGGAGGGGAGGGATAGGAAGGGGAGGGGAGGGGAGGGGAGGGAAGGGGTGGGAAGGGGAGGGATAGGGAGGGGAGGGGAGGAAGGGGTGGGAGATAAACAGAAATGAGAGAGGCAGGGAAGGGAAGGGAAGGGGTGGGAGATGGAATGGAAGGGGGGGGGATGGGGATAGGGAAGGGGAGGGATAGGGAGGGGAGGGGAGGGGAGGAAGTGGTGGGAGATGGAATGGAAGGGGAGGGATGGGGATAGGGAAGGGGAGGGGGAGAAGGAGAAGAGAGAGGATGGGGAGGGAGGTAGGATAGAAGGGGAGGGGAGGGAAAGGAGAGGGAAGGGGAGGGAAAGGAGAGGGAAGGGGAGGGAAAGGGAGGGGAAGGGGAGGAGGAGGAGGAGGAGGAGGGAGGTAGGATGGAAGGGGAAAGGGAAGGGGAAGGGGAAGGAAAGCAGGATGAGGAGGGATGTCGTGGAGGGAGGATGGGGGAAGAGGTGGGAAGTACGAGAGGGAGGACGAGGAGGAAGGGAAGGGAGGTAGGGAAAGGAGGGAGGAAGGGAAGGGAGGGAGGAAGAGAGGGGAGGGGAGGGAGGATGAAGAGGGAGCTAGGATGGAAAGGGAAGGGGAAGGGGAAGTAGGATGAGGAGGGAGGATAAGGATGAGGTAGAGAGGGTGAAGAGGGAGGTAGGACAGGAAGGATAGGGAGGGAGGCTAGGGAGGAAAGAAGAGGATGGAGGTAGGAAGATGAGGAAGAATGTCCTGGAGGGAGGATGGGGAGGAAGAGGTGAGAGATACGAAGGAGAAGGTGGAAGAAAAGAAAAAGAAGGAAAAAGAGCAAAGAAAGAAAACAGAATAATCAAGAAAAAACAAAAAAACAAAGATAAATATAGAGGCAAGAAAGCAAGCACAAAGCCTCCTCTTCCCTGTCCCCCCCACCCACCCCCCTCTGACCACAGGTGATCGCGTCACCGTTGGCGGTAAACACAATAATCAAGTGTCTAAAATTCTGTTTACAACCCGGATTAATGGCGGAGGGAAAGTGTCCCCCTTTTTTCCCTCTCGCGCTGAGGGATTAAAGGCGGTGGGAGACTTTTGCCTTTTATCTTCCTCCTCTTCTCCTCTCTTGTTTTTTTGTTTTTTTATGTTTCTATATCCTCTTATCTCTTCTTTCCTCTCTGTCTCTCTCTCTCTCTGTCTCTCTCTCTCTGTCTCTCTCTCTCTGTCTCTCTCTCTCTCTCTCTCTCTCTCTCTCTCTCTCTCTCTCTCTCTCTCTCTCTCTCTCTCTCTCTCTCTCTCTCTCTCTGTCTCTCTCTCTTTATTCCTTATGCTCCCTTTCTTCTCTTCTCCGTTACTTCCCTGTTCTATCTTTCCCACCCTTATTCTCCTTCTTTCTTTCCTCTCTCTACCCCCCAGACCCTCCCCCTTCTATTCTCTCTGCCCGCCCATCCCTCCCTCCCTCTTCCCTACCTCTACCTATCCCTTGCATCCCCCCTCCTCCTCCCTTCTCCCTCCCTCCCCCCCACTCCACTTCCCCTTCTTTCTTCCACCTCCCCCTATCCCCACTAGATTTTTTTTTTTTTGCAAGATGCTTCATAATGCAAAGGGAATCTCTACTGCAATTACAACCTTGTTCTAAGACTTAACAAGCTACGGCGTGGTCAGATCGGGCCAGATCGGGTCAGAGGGTCGCATGCAATTGCAGGTTCTTTGCACAGGGTATTGTTGTGCAAGTGAACAAGAGGAGGTGTTGTACACGAGGGTGGCTGGGTATAATGAGTGTACGTGAGCTAAATGTGTTTGCGAATCGTCCTGCAAAGCAATAAGTTTGCAATGTGGAAACGCTATTCAGCTATTCTATTCTAAGCTCTTAGAAAAAAATAATTGTAAAAATCATTCTAATGTCCATCGATGATAAAGAAACAATTACAGACGCAAACGCAAACACACACACACACACACACACACACACACACACACACACACACACACACACACACACACACACACACACACGCATGTAAGTACACACACACACATACACATACACATACATACACACACACATCCATACATACACACACATATAAATACATACATACACACACGCACACACATCCATACCCACTGTCAGCCAGCGTCACAACCATCTCACGGAACAACAATAACTCACCGGAGACCAAGACTCAGCGCATGAGTAACCTTCAAATACTCCTCCGTCACTCCCTCCTCCTCATTTCTCCACATTATCCCCTTCCACTTCTATCCCCATTCCCTCCTTCTCAATACCCCACCTCCCACCTTTCGTCTTCCTCTTTCTCTTCCCTCCTCATCCCCATCTTCCCTTTTCCCATCTAACCCTTCCTCATCCCCCCTTCCCTCTTCCTCATCCCCCCTTTCCCACCTCCCCTCCACTATCATTCCATCTCTACCCTCCTCACCTCCCCATTCCCTCTTCCTCTCTCTCTTCTCCCTTTCATCTCCATATCCATCTTCATCTCCCTCTTCCCCCCTTCCATCTCCATCTCCCTCTCCCTCTTTCCCCTTCCATATC
>NW_028234407.1:4673031-4680531 GCF_977035675.1 Penaeus japonicus
ACTGTAGTGATACCAGCAACAATAATGTTCTCGTATTATCAATAATGGATAATACGAGAAACAATAAGGGCTGCAGTAATTTTAAAATACCGGAAGAGAAACACGAAAGAGCGTAAGAAACGAAGGCAAAAAATCCCCGGAATGCAACTCCGTGCAACACGATATATTATTGCACGCGACATCTTGCTACACGGCGAGGCGAACAAGTGTCAAAAACAACTTTCTTTGCTTTGGCGTTTTTTTTTTTTTTTTTTTTTGTTATTCCTTTGTTTCTGTTTATTTCCCACCTAACGAGAATACCTGTCAATCAAAAATTAATCAATAAAATAAATGAATAAATAGTATTCACCTGAATCCAGAAGTGAACAAATACAATAATGCAACATTCTTCCTCTTAAGTAAAATAAAACCACACAGTTTTCGGGGAACAAATCTTTAAACAAAACAAGATAAACGATATACATTACCATAATTAAGGAAACAAACATCAAAACCTAAACTGCACAACAACAATCTCTGAAAACCGTACGATATCAATGCAACAACACGGTATAGTGACGTACGATAACAATCCCGGCACGTAAGTTTCGCCAAACGCCATGCGCCAGATGTACGATAATGCGAAGCTCAAGTTATCGGCCAAGACCCCTTGATTATGCCTGGGCGGCCATCCATTAGGGCCGATTTGCACAAGATGATTTTCCTTTCCTTTCGTTTGCTTTCTAAATTATTGGTTTCTCAGATACATTCGCTTTTCTCCTTCGTTCTGTTGGTATCTACCTGACGCTGTTTCTGACTTGACTTTATTATCAGTCTCTCTCTCTCTCTCTCTCTCTCTCTCTCTCTCTCTCTCTCTCTCTCTCTCTCTCTCTCTCTCTCTCTCTCTCTCTCTCTCTTTAACACTCCTTTTCTCTCTCCCTATCGCATATATCGTTGAGAAAATTTCTAGAGTGCCACTGCCATGTTTATTGTCCGAAGTCATTGACCTAAAACAAAAAAAAAGCGATAAATACTGGAAGTATATCCGGCTCTACGTGTTAACCTACTTCTCCCTTCGCGGTACAAAAATCTAAGGGGACTTCCGCCACGTTTCCCTTCCCTCTTCTTTCTGCACGCATTATTACACCGGCGACCTATTTCGTTGAAACTCATCCTACGCTTCTTCCTTTTCTTCTATTCGTGTCTTCTTTATTCCAGTTTATTCCAATCGTCTTTTTTAAAATTTATCGGGACGTTTATTATTCATCTTCTTCCTGGCTCTTCCTTTTCGTTAATCTTTATCCCCTTCACTTCTTACTCTTCTTTAACTATTTTTATTTCGCATATTCCTGATATATTTCCTTACTTCGCTCTCCTCTTTTCCCCTTCTACTTCTTTTTACTTCCCTTCCCGCTTCATGACTTTCATTTCCTTCTTATCTTTCTAGTTCTCGTTTTCACTTTCTTCTTTTCTCTCTCTCACTATCTTCCCCCCTCTCTCTCCTTTTCTACGTCTCTGCCACTGCCTCTCTTTCTCTGTACTTCTCTCCGCCTTTGTCTTTGTCTTTGTCTCTCTCTCTCTCTCTCTCTCTCTCTCTCTCTCTCTCTCTCTCTCTCTCTCAATCTACCCCCCCCCCCACTCTGTTTACGTGCCTCTTATCACAAACATCTTTCTTCCCCCTCCTCCAAATGGTCGTAAGGAAAGAGTGTCTTTATAACAGCTCACCTTCCTTCTCTCTTTTTTTTCTTTTATTTCTATTCCTTTCCTTTATTCTGTTTCCCATCACACTCTCCATCACGTCGTGCCACAAAAAGGGATGAAGGAAGAAGGAAAAGAAGACGGGAAGGATGAAAGGATTTAAAAGAATGAAGGAGGGAAGGAAGACGGAGAAAAACACGAGATGTAACGATAGAGGAAGAGGGAAAGGGAGAGGGGTGGAGGGGGAAGGAAGGGGAAGGAGGGAAAGAGGGAGAGGCAAGAGAAGATTGGGAAGGAGAGGAAGAAAGAGAAAGGAAAAGAAACACAGGGAGAAACAGAATAAGATAAATAAATAAAGAGAAAGCAACAACAATAAGAACAACCATGAGAACAAGCAGAACACATTTTAAAAAATCACAGTTGTACGAATTAAAAAAAAAAATCTAAATGAAAAACAATTCAATAAAAACAAAAACAACTACAACAGCATAATAAAAAACAAAGAAGACAAGAACTCCTCATCCCTATCCCTATCCCTATCCCCATCCCTATCCCCATCCCACCCCCAACCCTCCCTCCCTCCTCGGCACAAATATGCAAATGAGAAGGAGTGGCGGCGCAAGTGCCTCTTTGACCCATTGTCACATTTCAGCAAGGAAGTGTGAGCGAGTGTTTGCTTGTTTGTCGTTCCACCTGCCAGACGCCTGTTGCTTGCTTGCTCACCCAACCTTTTTTTTTGCCGTTGCTCTTGTTGACAGAAGAAGCAACATTGTCCGTTTGTCTCACGCTGGATGAATGGGTTGGCATTTGGCAGGGAGAATGCAGTGTGTGTGTGTGTGTGTGTGTGTGTGTGTGTGTGTGTGTGTGTGTGTGTGTGTGTGTGTGTGTGTGTGTGTGTGTGTGTGTGTGTGTGTGTGTGTGTGTGTGTGTGTGTGTGTGTGTGTGTGCGTGTGCGTGTGCGTGTGCGTGTGCGTGTGCGTGTGCGTGTGCGTGCGCGTGTGCGTGTGCGTGCGCGTGTGCGTGTGCGTGCGCGTGTTCGTATTCGTGTTCTTAAGAGTTCTTATGAGTGCCCGTCTTCTCTTCATTCTGCTCCGCTCCATTCCATTCCATTCCATTTCCTTCGCTCAGTTTCCCTGTCTGACTCTCACTCAACAACACCTTCCCCCTTCCCCTTCCCCTTCCCCTTCCCCCCTCCCCTACCACTGACGGAAGCCCTACGAAAGCCTCACTCGCTCAACGAACTCCTCCCAAAAATCACCATCTTTAAAGCTACGAAATCAGGCCACTGTGATAAGCAGACTCGATCTCTGTCTGTCTGCTTCTCCCTTTCTCTTTTCTTTTCTTGTTTTTTTTTATTCTTTTTTCGTTTCTGGGAATATATTTTGTTTCCGGTTGGTCTACTGATGAGGATGAGAAAAACAAAATGGAATAAACAAACAAGAAGAAAAACGGGAACACATACAAACAAAAACACGAACAACAAAGAGCTAGGACAGGAAAATACATAACCACAAAAAATGTAGCAACACGACAAGAGAACAGAACAAAAACAAAACAAAAAAAAAGCTTCGAGAAGACAACAAAAAGAAGAAAAAAAGAAGAAACATGACGGCGGAAACAAAGAAAAAAACAACAACATGAACTCAAAGACCTAAGACGATGACGAAGACGATGACGATGACAATAGAGAGATTTTTCGTGAATCACAGAAAAGGGTTCTCTGAGGGGGGGGGGGTCACTGACCTCGTGTGGCAAGGTCGCGTGCCTTCTTGTCGAGGGGAGGGGAGGGGAGGGGAGGGGAGGGGAGTGGAGGGGAGGAGAGGAAAGGGAAGTGGGAAAAGGGGAAAGGAGGTGTGAAGTAGGAGTGAAAGAGAGAGGGAGAGAAATAGATAAATAGAGAGATAGACAGACAGAGTAAGAGAAAGAGAGAGAAAGAGACAGTAAAACAAACACGAAGAATGAGAGAATGAGAAAGAGACCAAAATAGAAAAAACAAACAGGCGTAGAGACGAAATAACAAAAACAACATCACCAACACCACCACCACCAACAACAACAACACAAAATAAACAAATCACCAAACAGTAACAAAAACTCAACCCATAAAAAAAAAATAAAAAAAAACAAACAGACACGACCGACAATGACTCATCCGGCGACATTAACGGAAGACCCAGTTTAATCTCACACGTGCCACCTGCATAATTCACCAGCCGATGATTAACCTGCACAAACAACACCACCTTTCCTTCATCAATTCCACGGAGGAGGAGGAGGAGGAGGAGGAGGAGGAAGATAAGGAGGAGGAGGAGGAAAAGGAGGAAGAGGAGGAGGAGGATAATAAGGAGGAGGAGGAGGGGAGGAGGAGGAGGAGGAGGAGGAAGATAAGGAGGAGGAAGAGAGTGGGGAGGAGGAGAGTGGGGAGGGGGAGGAGGAGGAAGATAAGGAGGAGGAGGAGGAAGAGGAAGATGAGGAGGAAGAGGAGGAGGAAGATAAGGAGGAGGAGGAGGAGGAGGAGGAGGAGGAAGATGAAGATGATGATGATGATGATGATGATGATGAAGATGATGATCAGGAGGAGGAGGAGTGTGGGGACAAAAAGGGAGAGGAGAGTGAATTCCGCGGGGTAGGAAGAGAAGGAAGATAAGGAGGAAGAGGGGGAGAGGAGAGTGGAGAAGAAAAAGAAGTGAAAGAAGGGGAGGAACAGGAGCAAGAATTCCATTATATGCATTCGGTCATTGGCGTGTGTTTACATGTACCTCTGTGCGTGCGTGCGGATGTGTGTGTATATGTGATTGAGCGGGTGTCTTTGTACATGTATTTGTGCGTTCGTCTATGTAACTACCACAAGAGAGAGGGAAATTACTTCAATTGCCTGCTGTCAACACCTATTAAACAGCCATGAGTAGTCATCATGGTTTAGTCTAGAAGGACTCTAAAGCCGACAACCTTTTCATTTATTACAGTATATTCCGTATCCAATGCCTACGCAGGACTCTCTACATTGTGCTTACTTAATACCATTTTAACGATTTACAATGCCTCTTTCAAATATCACGTAACGTATCCAATCGCTAACTAATGAAAGAAAATAACAATTTGATAACTAAAAATATAGACATATAGACCCACATTCCACTATAGTGAAATGTGGTGGACGAAAACCGTAGACTTATACCCGAACCCACATTGATTAAAAGGGGATTAAAGGCGGATGTCTGATTAATGACTCTCGAGAGATTATAAAAAACTTAGATCTCAATCATTTTCAATAATTATCCAGCCAAAGGAATATGGCTATAAGGTAATAGAATAAAACTGAATAAAAAATCACTAAAGCAACAAAAAGAAAGAAAAAGAAAACGTGAAAAATGGGGAAGAAAAAATGCAGTGATAAGAAATCAAGAAAAAAATGAGGATAAAAACAAGAGATGAAAAAAAAAAAGAAAATCGGTGAAAATATATCTCAACAAATTACACACACGCACACACAAGGGAAAAGTAAACAAAAGTAGAGAACACGAAAAAGTAAAAAAAAAAAAAAAAAAAAAAACGAAAACGTTATAAAAGAAAATACACCATCTTAGACCTTATGGAGCGCATAATATAATAATAGACACATCAATCCCCGAGTAATTCTTTCTTATACTGGAGCGAGTACAGCATCCCTTTTCACAGAAGACACATGGTGGTGGGGTGAAGGAGTAAGAGTAAGAGTAAGGATAAGAGTAGGAGTGAGAGTAGTAAAATTCAAACGGTAGTAAGAGTAACATAATAGTAAAAGAATTAGTAATAGTAATGATATTTGTTATAAATATAAGATAATAAAGGAGTTAGTAATAGTAATAATATTTATTAAAGTAGTAACAGTCATATAGGTAATGGTAGTTCCCTGATGATTAATAAATGTTGCAACTTCTGTGTTGATTAATGCCTTCTATAAATAGCAACTATAACGAAAATACCATTAACAATAATCATCATCACTATTGTTATCATCATATCAACTTTACTATCACGATTCCTGCACTATAGTCTCTAAAACTAAACAACAACGATCAACTAAAAGAAGGAAACGAAGAAAAGAAAATAGAAAAATAAATATAGAAAAGACGGCATAACATTCCACCTAAATAATTTCAAAAACAAACAAACAAACGAGTAATTGACTGACATTAATTAAATCAACTTCTTCCACTTAATTAAACTCAAACATCTGAGCAACCAGAGACAGCGTGAGTGACAACAGACAAAATAATTAATAAAACCTTCTTCTTCATTCATCATCATCATTATTATTAACGTTTTTTTTTACATCTTTTCTTGCCTTTCTCTGTGTCTGTCTGTGTCATGTAATTATCACCATCTTTCTTGTGAGTCACGTACTTGTTTTCTCATTGTCAAATTAATAATCATATGTCATTTTGCTTAATCAATTTTCTTCTTGTGGTTCTTTCTTTGTTTTTGTTTTTCAATAATTTGTTTGAATAATTTAGTCCTCTCTGTCAGTCTATATGCTTGTCTGTTTATGTCCATTTTATTGCGTAACCTGTTTGCCCGTCCGTTCCTCTACGTGTCATCCCATCTGTTTATGTGTTTGTACTTGCCAGCTTATCTGTTTCTCCGTTTACTTGCCATCCTGTCTATCCGCCTGTTGTTATTCGTCTGTCTGCCTGCCTGCCTGCCTGCCTGCCTGCCTGCCTGACTCCATTTGTTATTCAGTATATCAATTCACTCAACTCCTACCTCAAAACAAAAAAATATTTTCCCTTGGCACATTCGCAAAAGAAAACCCGCACCTCTCAAAAAATATCTAATTTGATTTCCACACTATATTCCTAAAAAAAAAAAAAGAAAAAAAAGAGAGAGAAAAAAAAACGGAACGAAAGAAAGGTAGCGGAAACGGGGGGGGAGAGGGAGAGGGAGAGGGAGAGGGAGAGGGAGAGGGAGAGAAAGAGAGAGAAAGAGAGAGAGAGAATCTACAGATTCTTTATCACATTTTACACAAAGCTATCTCACACCATCGTCTACCTTCATGACTGGCTATTCATAACGTGAGAATAGTATCAATACTAGACGTTAACTGAGATACGTTAAAAGAAGAAGAAGAAGAAGAAGAAGAAACAAAGTAAAATAATAGAAAGCGTAGAGGTGATGGTGGTTTATCGAGAAAGAACGAGCTAAAGAAAGCTCTAAAACGAGGCGGTTTAGGAGAGCCCAGGTGAGTGAGGCCCCCTAAGTTTGAACCCTTTTGACCAGCCGATGCCATAGTCTGTGACTGACCTCGGCGATCTGCCATAACTGCCATTTCTCCTGAGTCACTAGCTAGGCACTTACATTAGTATTCTTGTACCAAGTTATCCATTTCTTTATACTCATCTTTCCATTATTCATTCTTTTTTTATCACTCGTCCATTTTACGTAAATTCATGGTTGCACTTTTGCCATCCGCCCCCTCCCCTCCCCTCCCCTCCCCTATCCTCTCCTCCCCTCCCATCCCCTCTCCTCCCCTTCCCTTCCCTCCTCTCCTCTCCCCTCCCCTCCCCTTTCCTCTCCCCTCCTCTCCTCCCCTCTCCTCCCTTCCCTCCCCTCCCCTCCCCTCTCCCCTCCTACCCTCCTCATGGTATGCTTTTTTCCCTCCAGAGCAGCTGGGTACTTCGGCTGCCCGGCAACCTGAGTAATCGGTCTGCAACCATCGGAATTTCCAAGGGGGCTTCAACCCTCGAGCGGAGATAATCACAGTCAAATGACATCTTTTTTTCATTATTATTATTATTACATCAAAGTATCTATGTATGTTATGTATGCATCTACATGGATTTA
>NW_028234407.1:4695531-4705531 GCF_977035675.1 Penaeus japonicus
ATGTGAATGAGAGAGAGAGAGAGAGAAAGAGGGGAAAGAAAGAGAGAGGCAGAGAGAGAGAGACGTGAGACCCGAAGAGAGAGAGACAAGAGAGAGAGAGAGCAGAGACACGAGAGAAGATGAGGAGGACGGAGAGAGAGAGAGAGAGAGAGAGAGAGAGAAAGAGGCGAAGAAACCCCAGGAGGAAAGAGGAGAGAGAAAGAGAAGAAAGAGAAAGAGAGAGAGAGAAAGAGTGAGGACAGGCTGAGAGCAATGAGACGAGAGAGAGAGAAGAGAGTGAGAGAGAGAGAGTGAGAGAGAGAAAGAGAGGAGGAGAGAATGGCTAGGAGAGGAGAGAGAGAATGGGAGAGGAGGAGGGATGGGGGATGGTGCGGAAAGAGAATGAGAGAGTGAGGAGGAGAGAGAGAGAGAGAGAGGAGATGGAGAGGATTAGAGAGAGAGAGAGAAGGATCGAACGAGGAGAGAGAGAGAGAGGAGAGAGATCGAGAGAGAGAGAGAGAGAAGAGAGAGAGAGACAAGAAGGAGGAGAGAGAGAGAGGAAAGAGGAAGGAGGAAAGAAGAGAGAAGAGGAAGAAGAGAAGAGAAAGAGAGAGAGAAAGAAAGGAGAGAGAGAGAGGAAGGAGAGCAGAACGAGAGAGAGAGGAGAGAGAGAGGGAGAGAGAGAAGAGATGAGAGAGAGATGAGAGGAAAGGAGAGAGAGAGAGATCGACGAGATGAGAGAAGAGAGAGATGGGGAGAGGAGAGAAGAGAGAGAGAGAGAGATGAGAAAGAGAAAGAGGGAAAGAGAAAGAGAAAAAAGAGACAGCGAAAGAGAGAGGAAGAGGAGAGAGAGAAAAGAGAAGAAAGAGGAGCGTGAAAGAGACGAAAGAGAGAGAGAAGAGAGAGAAGAGAGGGAGAGAGAGAGAGAGAGAGGAAGAGGAGAGAGTGAGAAAGAGAGGGAAAGAAGAAGAGAGAGACGGAGAAAGAGGAATAAGAGATGAGGAGAAAGAGAGAGAGGGAGAGAGAGAGAAAAGGAAAGAGGGAGACGGGAAGAGAGAGAGAGAGAGAGAGGAACAAAAAAACAAAAAAGAGAGGGAGAGAGAGAGAGAGAGAGGAGAGCGGAGAGAGGAAAGAGAGAGCGAAAGAGAAGAGAGAAAGAGAAAAGAGAATGAGAGAGAGAGAAAGGTGAGACAGAGAGAGAAAAGAGCGAGAGAGAGAGAGAGAGCGAGAGAGAGAGTGAGCGGGAGAGAGAGTGAGAGAGAGAGAGAGCGGGAGAGAGAGCGGGAGAGAGAATAGGCGAGGATGAGGGAAAGGAAAAGGAAAAAAGGGCAGGGAGGAGGGTAGAGAAGGGAGAGTGGGAGGGAGGGCGGGAGGTGGAGGTGGAGAGGAGAGGTGAGAGAGAGGACGAGAGAGAGAGAGGGGCGACGAGAGAGATGAGCGAGAGAGAGAGAGAGAGAATGAGAGTGGAGGAGCGAGAGAGGGAGAGAGAGAGAGAGAGCGGGGCGACAGGAGAGAGAGAGAGAGAGAGAGGAGATGAAGAGAGAGAGAGAGGGAAGGAGAGGAGAGAGGAGGAGAGAGAGAGAAGGGGGGAGAGAGAGAGAGAGAGAGAGAGAGAGAGAGAGAGAGAGAGAGAGAGAGAGAGAGAGAGAGAGAGAGAAAGAGAGAGAGATAAAGAGAGAAAATGAGAGAAAATGAGAGAATAAGAGAGAGAGAGAGAGAGAAAGAGGAGAGAGAGAGAAAGAGGAGAGAGAGATAAGGAGGAGAGAGAGAAAGAGGAGAAAGAGGAGAGAGAGAAAGAGAGAAAGAAAGAAAAGAAAGAAAGAAAAAGAGAGAGGAAAACAATAATAATAAAAAAAAGAACAAATAAAACCCTCTTCCATCTCACCTGAATCCACAAGGGCAGCAGGAGATTGTATGACGTCATCGTGATCCAGGAAGCGGTTCCCTGATGGTAGTAGTCGACATTCTCATGGTCCTTCACGCACAGGTACCATCGTCGCTGCTCGGTGCTCATGCTCGGGAGGCGAATGACGGCCACCGCCCACCCGTCGCCCACTTGGATCACCTGTGGGCGGGGAGAGAGAGAGAAGAAGCGGGGGGTGAGTATTGGGTTGGTATGTGGTTGTGGTTGTTGTGGTTGTGGTGATGATGATGATGATGATGATGATGATGATGATGATGATGATGATGATGATGATGATGATGATGATGATGATGATGGTGGTGGTGGTGATGATGACAATAATACTAGTTATTTTGAAGTATTTGCGTGATTATATTTGTAATAACCGTCAAGATGATAAAGTAAAATAAAATCTAAAACAAAATACACAAACGATATATAGACAAGCTTCAAAAAACATATAAAACAAGAAAATTTATATTAAGAAAATAGATGCATAAACATCGGCGGTTTTAAAATAAACCATTTTTCGCGCCAAAATGCACCTGCAAACGATCCACTTGACAGAATACATTTTAAATCGTATATCAATGTCCCTCTATTTATGACGTAACTACAGTGAATATATGATCATATCTTTAATAATGAATATATGATTAATTTTTAATAATAATCATCATCATTATCATTAACTTAATATACAAAATAACAATCCTAATAAAGAAAGAATAATATCATGAGTCGAAGCAATAATCACACACATCGATGCCTTAATACCTATCCTAATCAACAATCACTACTAATCACAATAAAATACCCCAGCAACAGATAAAGGCAAAAACTAACATCCGGCAACCCGCACCGTCCCTTGCTAATCAATATTGCAGAAACAATGAAGAGTTGATAACAGCCCTGGCAATCTGATACGCTTTTCGTCTCACTAAGAATTTTTTTTTGTGCGTGCATGTAAACAAACATCATCGAAAGGGAATGGGAATGAGGGGGAGGGGAAGGAATAAGGGAGAGGGGGAAGGGGAAGAATAACGGGGAGGGAGAGTGGGAGAGGGAGATAGCTAAGAGATTTTAGAGAGAGAGGAACAGAGAGAGGAGAGAAGAGACGAGGGAGAGAGAGAGAGAGGTAAGAGAGAATGATAGAGAGAGAGACGGATATGGAGAGAGAGGGAGAGAGAGAGGAGATGAGAGAGAGGAAGATAGAGAGAGAAGAGACCGAGAAAGGAAAGAGATGGGAAGATGGGAACGAGAGAGAGAGAGAGGAAAGATGAGATTTGAGATTTAAGACGAGAAAATGAGCAGAAAATGAGAGTATAAGTAGAGAGAGAGAGAACGAAAAGAGGAAAGAGAGAGAGAATGAGGACGAAGGAGATAAGGAGGAGAGAGAGAAAGAGGAGAAATGAGTAGAGAGAGAAAGAGAGAAGAAAGAAAAGAAAGAAAGAAAAGAGAGAGGAAAACAATAATAATAAAAAAAACAGAACAATAAAACCACTACTTACATCTCACTGAAATCCACAAGGCGCAGCTGGATTGTATGACGTATCGTCGAACCAGGGAAAGCGGTTCCCTGATGGTAGTAGTCGACGTTCTCATGGTCCTTCACGCACAGGTACCATCGTCGCTGCTCGGTGCTCATGCTCGGGAGGCGAATGACGGCCACCGCCCACCCGTCGCCCACTTGGGTCACCTGTGGGCGGGGGGGAGAGAAAGAAGAAGCGGGGGTGAGTATTGGGTTGGTATGTGGTTGTGGTTGTTGTGGTTGTGGTGATGATGAATGATGATGAGGAAGATGTTGTCTGATGGAGATTGATGATGATGAGATGATGATGATGATGATGATGATGAGGATGATGATGTGGGTGGTGGTGATGAGACAATAATACTTTGTTTTTTTGAAGTATTTGAGTGAATATATTTGTAATAACCGTCAAGATGATAAAGTAAAATAAAATCTAAAACAAAATACACAAACGATATATAGACAAGCTTCAAAAATACATATAAAACAAGAAAATTTATATTAAGAAAATAGATGCATAAACATCGGCGGTTTTTATAAATGAAACATTTTCGCGCGCCCACTCTAATGCTCCTGAAAACGATCCATATGACTGAATACATTTTTAATTCGTCACTATATCTATGTCCCCTCTTTTTTTGACGTAAACTTACATTGATTTATGATCATATATTTATTATTGATATATGATTAATGTTTAATAACAATAATTTTCATCATCATTATCTTAATAAACAAAATAACAATCCTAATAAAGAAAGAATAATATCTAGAGTTAAAGCACTAATCACACACATCGATGCCTTAATAACAATCATAATTAACAATCACTACTAATCACAATAAAATACCCCAGCAAATGATTTAGGCATAAAAACTTAATTGGCAACCCGCTCGTACTACTTGCTACTTCAATATTGCAGAAACAATGAAGAGTTGATATCACTGCCCTGGCACTTCTGTTACGGCTTTTAGTTCTCATAAGAATTTTTTTTTTGTGCGTGACATGTACTAACTTCATCGAAAGGGAATGGGATATGAGGGGAGGGGAAGGAATAAGGGAGAGGAGGGGGGGGCGGGAAGGGGAAGTATAAAACGCGGGAGGGTGACCCAGTGGGTGAGCGGAGGAGCTTACTGATAGAGAGAGAGAAATGGAGGATGGGAGGGAGGTGAGAGTAGAGAGGAATCCGAGAGCGGAGGGAAAAGAAAGAGGATGGATAGATAGAGAGAGAGAGAGAGAGAACGAAGGAGGACAAACTAACTTGGGGGGGAGGAGCGAAGGGGGGGAAATGGAGGGAGAAGAGAGAAAGGAGGGAGGGAGGAAGGGGGAGCTAAGGGAGGGAAAAGGGAGATAGACCACACCAGGAAAAACCGAGGGCGGGACGCTCGAGCTCCAAGAGGAGAGAGGAGAGAGAGGGAGAGAGGAGATCGGGAGGAGGAGGGCGCGAGAAGAGAGAGGGTGAAGAGAGAAAGGAGAGAGAGAGAGAGATTGCGAGAGAGAGAGAGAGAGAGCCCGAGAGAGAGAGAGAAGGAGAGAGTCGAGAGAGAGAGAGCCGGAGAGAGGATGAGAGATGAGAAGCAGAGGAGAGAGAAGGGGGGAGAGAGAGAGAGAAAAGGAGGAGAGGGAGAGAAGGGGGGGGGTAAAGGGAGGGAGATAAGACTCGGGGGGGAAAGGGAGAGGAAAGGGAGAGGGAAGGAGGGAGGGAGGGGAAGGGGAAAGGGAGGGAGAAGGGGGGGAGGGGGAGAGAAAAAAAAGGGAGTCTAATAAAGAGGGGAGAGGGAGGGAGGGGAGGGGAGCCCGGAGGGAGAGAGAGAGAGAGAGAGAGAGAGAGAGGAGCTCCGCCGTCGCCTAGAGATAGGGGGAGAGGAGTGAGAGAGAGAAGAGAGAGGAGAGAAGAGAGAATGGAGACGCGAGACGCAGAGAGGAGAGAGAGAGAGAGGAGGGAGGGACAGAGAGAGAGAGAGAGAGAGAGAAGAGATGGAGCGAGGTGAGAGGCGAGGGAGAGAGGAGAAGAGAGAGGAAGAGAGAGTGGCGAGAGAGACCAGAGGAGAGAGAGAGAGAGAGGAGAGATTGAGAGGAGAGAGAAGAGAGAGAGAGAGGGGGGGAGGAGGACCTGAAGAGGGAGAGAGAGAGAGGCCGAGAAGAGGAGAGAGAGCGCGGGAGGGAGGGAGAGAGATGAGAGATAGAGAGGAGAGAGATAGAGTGAGAGTGTGGGAGAGAGAGAGAGAGAGAGATAGAGAGAGAGAGAGGTAGAGAGGAGGGAGCGGAGAGAGAGAGGAGGGGGGAGAGAGAGACGAAGAAGGAGTGAGAGAAGGACGAGAGTTCCCGGAGAGAGAGAGAGAGAGAGAGGGGGGGGGAGAGGGAGAGGTAGAGAGGAGCGACAGAAAGTGATGCCAAAGAACAGACCTTGCATCGTAGCAAAACGAATCCGCCAAAAAGCCTAAGAGATAATGATGACGAATAACCTATGACACTGACACACTAAAAACAATACGTCCGATCGGGAACTACACCTCTCGACCCCCTTTTCGGTGGACAAATTTAGCAAACATTGTTCTTAGTAAACATTGTTCTTAGTACATATATAGTGCACATTGGTCTTAGTAAACATATATTAAACAATGTTCTTAGTAAACATATAGTAAACGTTGTTCTTACTAAACATATAGTAAACATTGTTCTTAGTAAACATATAGTAAACAATGTTCTTAGTAAACATATAGTAAACATTGTTCTTAGTAAACATATAGTAAACAATGTTCTTAGTAAACATATAGTAAACATTGTTCTTTATGTATGAATGAACAACGCTGCAGTGAAAAGGCAGAACGCATTAACTCCAAAAATGCGATTTTTATGAATTTGGTATCTGTGGAATCGTCATTTAAAGACGAAGACGATACAACCATCATGGTGTCTGAATGTCAATAAAGGTATGGTCAGTTTTGTATATCGATAACAATGATAGGAGTAAATATACATGCAGCCAAACCTTTAACATCGATTTTCTCAAAACATGGATTTTGGAGTTAATGCTTTCTGCCTTTTTGCTGCAGAACGGTAGTGACGCAAGTGATGATTGTGACTAAATTGATGGAAATCGACGGCGTAGCTACATTTCAGTCATCGATTGAAAACTGATAACTGATAATTGATAATTAAGACAATGTGCTGTAGATGCTAACTGTCTTCAGGATTAATTAGATATCGGAGCTAATAAAGGCAACGAAACGACCAGGAACGACCAGGAATTATCAGGAACGATCAGGAATGAACAGGAACGACCAACGGCACGACAAAAAAATATATTTATGTCGTCTCAAGGGATTTCATGCGAATGCCCCTTAAATGTCACGTCATTTTTTAGATGAATTACAACAATATTTATGTAGTCTCAGGGGATTTCATGCGAATGCCCCTTGAATGTCACGTCATTTTTTAGATGAATTACAATAATCATATCGATAAAAATGGGGATCAAGCCCCTCCCATCTCCCCCCCCCCTTCATGGCCACGGAGGAGAAATAAAACATTAGATAATATGGTTCCACGGATATCAATAAGCGTTCACTGATATAAACAAGTCATCATACTCGTCACCATATCCATCACCATACGACCTCACAACTGTGTAGCATCACAGAACAGACAGACAGACAGACAAACAGACAGACACAATACACATACACACACAATACACATACACACACAATACACATACACACACAACACACACAACACACACACACACACACACAAAAAAAAAATCTGATACGCCAGACTTACAACCTTTATTCTAGACCACACAAACCCGTATAACAGACACACACACAACAGCCATTTCAGAAGACAGGTTACTTCCGTTCTAGCATCCAAGGAACTAGAAGAATCCACAATCTAGAAAATTTTCACATAAAAAAATAAATCTTTCAACTCGCATCAAAGCGTTAAAGTCAATAAAGTATCCATATGTATAATCAAATCCCTTTCTAATATTATTGGAATATCATAAAATATATCTGAATGTTATAGATACTAAGTAAAATTTCAAAATAAATACACGTAACGTATACGGCGATGTACAGGAGGTTATTGACAATCGCTTCCATTGAGAGCGGAAAATACCGGATAATACAGGCCAAAGAAGTTTTTAGGGCCGGCGATTGTCTATATATATATATTTTTATATATATATAGGTATTTCTTATATATATTAATTATAAATATATATATACATATATGTAAATTATCTTTAACTATATATATTCCTATATATATAAATATACATATAATATAATAACATATCTATATATTAGATGATGGAACTATTCCAAATTACACATGACAATAAATAACAGACCAACGATGATGTCTTGGACTGATGGTAATGATGGTCGCGGTGATGATGGTGACAGTGGTGGTGATGAAGATGACGGTGATGATGAGGATGATGATGCTGATGAGGATGATGATGATATCATCATCAGTAATGATCAATCCTAACTCAAATTAAAATCCTCGATAGATTCAGTCTCTGCCGACCCAACCACGCCAAACCCAACTGCAATTTTACAGCATCACTCTCTCTCTCTCTCTTTCTCTCTCGCCTTCTCCTTCTCTCTCTCTCTCTCTCTCTCTCTCTCTCTCTCTCTCTCTCTCTCTCTCTCTCTCTCTCTCTCTCTCTCTCTTCACCTTTCTCTCACTGTCTCTCTCTATCCTTTCTCTTCTCTATCTCTCATCCTCCTTCTCCTCTCCCTCTCCCTCTCCTCTCTTCCCACCATCCCCCTCCCTTCCCCCATCTCTCCCACCTACCGCTCTCTCAGGCCCTCTCCAAGAAAAAAGAGCGAGACAGCAATTATCCGCGAAACAGGGGGGGGGGGGGCCTTATACGATCGCCTCACCACACCGGGGTCAATGTCCGTTAGTGATGATCCAAAAGCGATATGACCTTCAAACAGCTGATCGCTCAAATACGAGATAAATATTGCATTTAACGTACTTCAACATTGCGAAGATCCACTCCCGTTCTTTCCGGAGGTCTGGCTGGCAATGTACGAGACCGCGCCTTATGTTCTGTTGTGGTTTCTATGCCAGGTTTTATTAATTAAGACGGTGATTAATTGAGGATAATTTTATTGAGGATAATTTAATTAAGGATAACTTTATTAAGGATAATTTTAAGGATAATTTGAGATTAATCGAACCATTTTCCAAGCAGAGGAAATCGCAGACAGGTTTGAATTTAAATCGCTTGTCTGTTTCGGCACGATTGAAGTGGCTCTATTAGTAATCCGTTAATTCATCACGTAAAATCGTGATATCTATATACTTTATTGCATTGCAGGTCTGAAGTTGACCTGAAGAAAGATTAAATGGCTTTTAAAGAGGGTGCAAGTGTGATGATGTCATAAAAAATGGTTACAATGTTATAAACATAATGTCAATTATTCATATACATATATACATATATATATACACATTCATATATATATATATATATATATATATATATATATATATATATATATACATATACACACACACACATCTCTCTCTCTCTTTCTCTTTCTTCCCTCTTTCTCCTCTTCTCTCTCTCTCTCTCTCTCTCTCTCTCTCTCTGTCTCTTGTCTCGCTCTATAAATATATTATATATATATAATATATATATTAGTATATATATAACTTATATATAAATCCCAAACCTACTTATATACATTATCCCCCCCACCCCCCCCCCCCTACCCCCTCCCCCACCCCCCTCAACCCCCCCTTCCCACCCCCCCCCCCCCCCACCCCCCCCCCCCCCCCCCCCCATACCCCCCCCCCCCCCATCACTATACCCCCAAAACCCACATAAACACACATAAAGTAGTCTTGCAAACGAAATATTCATCTCCAGTGCCAAATCATCGTCCCAGAACTGCATTTCCATTGCTATCAAATTCACTTTCCCGCAGCTACAGGTGGCGATTTTCACTCATATTCCTGGACATATGCTTCCAGATATGAAAAGGAGAAAATGCAGGAAGATAAGGGTAGGTAACAGAACTGATTTTTATCATATTCTAATATAATTTGCTCGATGTTGTTGTTGTCTTTAATATATATATATATATATATATATATATATATATATATATATATATATTTATATATTCTTTATAATCAATAGTCAGCTTTGTACTTACTAACCACATTAATTCGAGAAAAAAAAAATACTATTTGGCTATACGGTTCTTTCGTCTTGGGTTGCTAGATGTCGCCAGTTCACACGATTGTCGGTGCATAAGCGGCCAGGATTAAATTTCTTAATCATTGTTATAAAAAAAAAAACATAAATAATGATTCAACAACAGTAGTAGTAGTAGTAAAGCAACAACAATAACGATAACAAAAAAAAAATAATTAAATAAAAGGTGATAAACAACAATAAAAACAATAACAAGAACAATAATACTAATCACGTTGATAGCATTAATACCACCAATGATAACAACAATACTGATAAAATCAAACATCAAATATATAAATAAGGTCTAAATAAAATCCGTGAGAGTGGCCACGTTTAAAGGGTCCAATTATTAAC
>NW_028234407.1:4713031-4725531 GCF_977035675.1 Penaeus japonicus
CGGGGTCCTGAGGTTTTTCGAGAAGAGCGGTTGGAAAGGCGGGGATTATTAATAAACGCTGCGTATTTCTCGTTTTCGATGCATTTGCTTTATGTGTGTGTGTGTGCGCGGCGTGTGTGTATTTGTGTTTGTGTGTGTGTGTGTGTGTGTGTGTGTGTGTGTGTGTGTGTGTGTGTGTGTGTGTGTGTGTGTGTGTGTGTGTGTGTGTGTGCATGTAAGTGCGTGTACGTGTTAGTGCGTGTAAAGTATGTGTCTGCGTGTAAGTGTTCGTGTACGTGTAAGTATACGTGTACGTGATTGCGTACGTACATGCGTGTATACGAGGATACATCACCAACTAAACAATCCAAAACCTCAACTCCTGTCACAAAACAAACATCAAAAGAAAACAAAAGAATCCCGGAAAGGCCCCCACCAGATCCCCAAATCGAGGTCACAACTACGCCATCGAGAACGACCTCTCAGGCACAGGTCAATAACCTTCTCCCTTCCTAACCCCACGTGACCGACCTTGTGCTGACCCATTCTGACCTCCGATGGTTCTCCTTATCGACTTCGTATCAAGATATCTGATTTGTGGATGGTTTGTGGATATAAAAAGAGGAGGATTCACCATGACTTTGTTTTACTATGAATTAATCTCTTCACATGGGCGGTTTAATTATCATTCTTTGGGTACAAGAATAAAATCATGTTTGCTCTATGTTTTTCTTTCTTTCTTTCTTTCTTTTATTTTCTTTTGTGGATATTACTGCGTGAGTCTGACTGACCTTTGTCTCGTTCTCTCCCGCCTTCTATCTCGCTCCCTCTCTCTCTATCGCTCTGACTCTCTTTATTACCCTCTCAATCTTTCTCTCTCCCCTCTACCTCTCTCTCATCTTCTCCCTTAATCTCTCTACTGCCTTTCCCCTCCTCATCTTCTCCTATCCTTAATTCCCCCTCTTTCTATCTGTCTCAGTCTCTCTCAGTCTGTCTTAGTCTCTTTCTCTTTCTCTCTTTCTCTCTTTCTCTCTTTCTCTCTCTCTCTCTCTCATCTTCTCCCTTAATCTCTCTACTGCCTTTCCCCTCCTCATCTCTCTCTCTAGATCATGCAGTCATATGGATACTATTGAGTATGACTTGGATATAACACCTGTGCTTGTACGTAAGATCATAAAGAAACAGCTTCTCACTCACGGTGAAACTGAGAGAAATGTTGAGCAAGACCCAAGCAGGATCAATCATTCACAGATAACGCTATGTCCAAGACAAGGCATATCTACGGAGTCCAAACCAAGTTACGAGACAGCTTGAAGTAGTGCACGCAAACATATATACTGGGTGTATGTGTTCAACCAATGTGGGGGAACTGAATGCATGTTGTGCAGTCAGCCCTATTCACACACCTTGACCACTATGTAATGATAATGTCTCTACTGAAGAATTTCGTGAAAGGATGACCTGGTAAAACATTGTACAGTTTTGCAACATCCTTTATAGAGGACGGGCATTTTATCAGATATTTACGTAAACACAAAAAGACTTTTGCCTGTAATATGAAAATTGCAAGGGCCTCTCTAAGAGTGATTATACATGCACTTACTTTTTTATGTATAGCTTTGACCTAGCAATATTGATTGACTGGGTCACAGTAATTCCCCCTCTTTCTATCTGTCTCAGTCTCTCTCAGTCTGTCTTAGTCTCTTTCTTTCTCTCTCTCTCTCTCTCTCTCTCTCTCTCTCTCTCTCTCTCTCTCTCTCTCTCTCTCTCTCTCTCTCTCTCTCTCTCTCTCTCTCTCTCTCTCAAACACTGCAATAAAGTGTAGCTCACGACGTATATACGATGTTGCAAGAGGGTCTGTGACCTAAGCGAGCTTGCAAATTCAACAACAATCATGTCTATATGAAAGAAAAAGAAAACACAGGTCTTATCAATTCTTATCATTTTCATCATCACAAGTACCTTTTTTTTTAACTCTAATCCCTTTTATTTTTCTAAGTTCACCTGTTTAGCATAATTCAATTACGTAATATTTACACAGGTATGAAAGCAAACGTGTGTAAAAACGAACAAAAGTACGAAAGCAAATGGCACGAAAGCCAAAGGCACGAAAGCCAAAGACACGAAAGCCAAAGGCACGAAAGATAAAGACACGAAAACCAAAAACACGAAAGCCAAAGACACGAAAACCAAAAACAAGAAAGCCAAAGGCACGAAAACCAAAAAACACGAAAGCCAAAGACACAAAAACCAAAAACACGAAAGCCAAAGACACGAAAACCAAAAACACGAAAGCCAAAGGCACGAAAACCAAAAACACGAAAGCCAAAGACACGAAAACCAAAGGCACGAAAGCAAAGGATACGAATGCCAACCGGCGTAGAGGAAGGAGTCCGCTGTTCACAGGGTCAGTAAGGTGAACAAATGTTGAAGGAAAAGTGATAAAGCATGAACAAAGAAACTCAAAAACAGAACTCGTAATTTCCAGATAATTAGACCTTCACGTTTGTAACTTCTGGAAATAATGGATGTGTTTCCTGTTATACTTTTTGATTTGTAAGAAATCTGTTTGGAAAGCTTAAATAACAATAATACTGGAGATGATGATGATGATTGATGATAATGATGATAACAATAATAATAATGACGATAAAATCCTCGATAATAATAGCAATAACTACTTCAACACCATTATGAATAATACTTACATCACAACAATAATAATATGAACTGTAATAATATTGATGATCATAATAAGGATGACAATGATAACTATAATGATGATGATGATGATGATGATTATAATGATGATGATGATGATTATAATGATGATGACGATGATGATTATAATGATGATGACGATGATGATTGTAATGATGATGATAACAATAACAATAATAATAATATTAGCAACAACAACACAATAATAATAATAATAATAATAATAACAATATGAAAAACAAAAAAAATAATAACAGCAACGAAAAAAACAACAACCAACAATAATAAAAAAATAAAAGAATACAATCGGAAATAAAAAAAATAAACCACCCGAAATCCCCAAAAAATAATAACCCCCAAACGCAATTCAAGTCAAGAAACCCATTCTGTCTCAATTTCACCCCAAGGCTCCATCCAGCTTTAGGATATGTGCGATAATCGTCCTTGCGACACATGGCAATAAAGCCTAATCTCCCTCTTTGTGTGTTATGTTCTTTGTATCTGCTACTGTCCGGGTTGACAACCTCGGTGATAGAAAAGGGAAAGAAGAGAAGTGTTTACGTGCGTAGATATATACATACGCATACGCATACGCATACGCACACACACACACACACAAACACAGACACAGACACACACAGACACAGACACAGACACACACACAAACACATTAATACTAAAAGTAGCAATATCAATAGAAACAAACAGATACACATACACAAACACAAACAAACACACACACACACACACACACACACAAACACATTAATATTAAAAGTAGCAATATCAATAGAAACAAACAGATACACATACACAAACACAAACACAAACAAACAAACAAACACACACACACACACACGTACACGCACATTAATACTAAAAGTAGCAATATCAACAGAAAAAAATACCACAAATTATATCAAAACAAGTAAATAAAAAAGCGTATCACAAACAACATGACCTCATTTCTGCAACAGGGTAACGAAAAGCTCGGTCTTACAAATCTGTACCTGCAACTGAGGCAATTGCATGTAAGTACGCCACGTGCGTGAGGTCAATAAACAAATAACTAAATAAACAAATACATCCGGGGACTTACTGGAGTAAACATACGAGGAAGAAAATGGAGCGTTTGAAGTTTATTTCCAGCATTTGCATAATATATATAAATGTGTGTGTGTGTGTGTGTGTGTGTGTTTGTGTGTGTGTGTGTGTGTGTGTGTGTGTGTGTGTGTGTGTGTGTGTGTGTGTGTGTGTGTGTGTGTGTGTGTGTGTGTGTGTGTGTGTGTGTGTGTGTGTGTGTGTGTGTGTGTGTGTGTGTGTGTGTGTGTGTGTGTGTGTGTGTATGTATGTATGTATGTATGTATGTATGTATGTATGTATGTATGTATGTATGTATGTATGTATGTATGTATGTATGTATGCTATATGCACATACACACATGCAAACACACGGAAGCCAAAGGTCCCACCTAAAATAGCTCCAAGTAGCATATACCCAGGGCATTTACACACCATCCACATAGTAAATGTAAACACATACACAGTCAAAGACAAATCAGACAAGGCGACAGGCAGACAGACAGACAAATAGACACACTTAACCCCCTCAAGCAAATCCTTGAGGCTTTAATCTCAGCTCAATTTAAGGTCATTTAGGGTCATTTTAGGGTTCATTTATGTCTATTTAAGTAGGACTCATTAGAACTCGTAAAAAATAGCCATACTAAAAAAAGACTCATTTTTCAAAACTCATTAAAAAAAAAAATATATATATATATAGTGAAGGTGAAACTCGGAAATAATGAGTGACGGAATGGTGAGGGGGGGGGGGCACGCTTGCCCACCCCATGAAGGTTCATGATGGCAACTTTGGGCGTGAGCGTGGGCGTGCGTGATTGAAAAGATGATAATCGTTTTTTTTATATAAAGGAATTGACCGCCATATCTATATCTATGGTTATTTGTATTCATGAGAGAGGGAGAGATGGAGAGAGGGAGAGGGAAGAGAGAGGGGAAAGAGAGAGAGGGAGAGAGGGAGGGAGGAAGAGAGAGGAAAAGAGGGACGATTGGAGAGAGAGAGAGAGAAAGAGAGAGAGAGAGAGAGAGAGAGAGAGAGAGAGAGAGAGAGAGAGAGAGAGAGAGAGAGAGAGAGAGAGAGAGAGAGAGAGAGAGAGAGAGAGAGAAGAAGAAAGAGAGGGAGAGAGAAGAGGGAGAGAGAAGAGAGAAAAAGGCAGAGAGAAGAGGGAAGAGAGAGAAAGAGAAGAGGGAAGAGAGGCAGAGAGACGAGGGAAGACAGGGAGAGAGAAGGGGAAAGAGAGGCAGAGAAGAGAAAAGAGAGGCAGAGAGAAGATAGAAGAGAGGCAGAGAGAAGAGAAAGAGAGAGAGAGAGATGAAAAGAATAAAGAGACAGAGAGAGAGAGAGTAAAGAGAAAGAGGCAACATAAGCCCGCCTTTGAGCTGCCACCCACCTCACTCCCTCAATCCCTTCCCTTACCCCTCCCCCTCTCGCCCCCCCTCCCCCCCTTCCTCCATCTAGGCCGAGTCGTGTGAGTCACAACCATTAGTTCGCATGACACGCAATAACGCCCGTCATTTCCGAACATTCGAGAAGACTGGGCATCTCGGAGGCTTTCTAAGGATCCGGCGAACCCCTTTCTCTTGTTTTTTTGGAGTCTCGGTCAGCCTTTCTCTCTCTCTCTCTTTCTTTCTCTTTCTCTTTCTCTTTCTCTCTCTCCGTCTCTCTATCTCTATCTCTTTCTTTCTTTCTTTCTTTCTTTCTCCCTCCCTCTCTCTCTGGTTTCTCTTGTGTGTGTGTTATATCCACAACCACCACGATAAAAAATTTCTACCCCATCCCTGGTCTCCCCTTCCACTCCCTACCCACTCTTATTTGGATTTTTTGAATTCCTCGCATGTTTTCTTTAGATTTCTCTTTTTCTCTGTGTGTCTCTCTCTCTGTCTTCCTGTGTCTCTGTCTCTCTCCGTTTCTCTGTCTATCTCTGTATCTTTGTCTCTCTCTGTGTTTGTGTCTCTCTCTGTGTTTGTGTCTCTCTCTGTGTTTGTGTTTCTCTCTGTGTTTGTGTTTCTCTCTGTGTCTCTGTCTCTCTCTGTGTCTGTGCCTCTCTCTCTGTCTGTGTCTTTATCTCTCTCTGTGTCTGTTTCTCTGTGTATTTGTCACTGTGTCTGTCACTGTCTGTCTTTCTCTCTCTTTCCTTTTCCTCTTTCTCTTTTTTTTATCTCTCTCTCATCTACTGCATGATATAAATCCAAAGACCCAGACCACGAGACAATTTGGTAACCCTTCTCTACGAAAGACACAGACACGAAGACAGACACACAGACACAGACGCAGACAAACACATATCATTGTGTGTATCATTTTGATATAATTCGAGTTATCATTTGAATTTAATGGACCGGAAAGTCTACCGAACTCGAGCTTGGAATTCTACCAAAACTTATAAAAAATAAAAACGGATCTCTAAAATGGGAGACATCCAAAGAAAGAAAAAGAAGCTGACAGGCAGACAGACAGACACACTCACATATGTGTATGTGTGTGTGTGTGTGTGTGTGTGTGTGTGTGTGTGTGTGTGTGTGTGTGTGTGTGTGTGTGTGTGTGTGTGTGTGTGTGTGTGTGTGTGTGTGTAAGTAAGTAAGTGAGTGAGTGAGTGAGTGAGTGAGTGAGAGTTTGTGTGTGTGTGTGTGTTTGTTTCCCCAACAAGGCTTCCGCCTCCCAACCAATCGAAGCCCCTAGAGAGACCCCCTCCCACGCTCGCCCCCTGATGGGACGGCACCCCTCCCCCCCGGACGCGACACCGCGAGGCCTACCTTGAACTCGGGCGTGGTGTGCGTGCTGCAGGAGTCGCCGAACTCGCCCTCCATGGCCGTGAACTGGAGCTCCGTGGACTCGGTGAGGCCGACGCCGAAGAGACGCACGTGGGCGTCGGCGCCGGCCAGGACGGAGCCAGCGTAGTCGTCGTAGTCGATGCCCTTGGAGTGCTCCTCCACCCGCAGCCCCGTCACCTTGATGAGGCGCGCCGTGGCGCCGCCTGCCGCAGGGGGCGGCGCGGGTGCCACGGGGCGCTCGGAGGTGGCGCTGGCGGCATCCGAGACGCGGGTCTCGGCCGGCGCCGCCACGGGCACGGCCGGCCCCTCCTCCTTCATGAGGCTCATCATGTCGTCCGCCAGCCCCAGGCTCTCCAGGTCCTCGTCCGCGCCGCCGCCGCCGCCCGCACGCGCGCCCGCACTAGTTCTTGGCTTGTCTGTGATCTCACCTTCGGGCTTTCCGCCGTCGGGGCTAGTTCTCTCATCGCGGGCCGGGGCGCCCCGAGGGTCGTCCCCGAGCATGAGCTCTGCGGGCGGCGGCGCACTCGCCCTCTGCTCCTCCTCCTCCTCCTTTTTCTCATTCTCTTTCGCTTCCTTGTTCCCCGCCGAGGCTTTGGTCACGTTCGTCACACTCGCGGCTCCCCGCTCACTCCCCCCCGCGATCTTCCCCTTGACCCCCCCCTCGCCCTCGCCCTCGCCCTCGGCCGCGCTCACTGTCACATTCTCTTCCTCGGGGGGCGCGTCGGTCTTGCCCTTCGTGGCGCCCTGGTCGGACCCTTCAGCGGCCGCGCCCTCCCTCGGGACCGTGGCGTTGCTGCGGCCATCGAGTCCGTCGGAGGCGCTCGCGAAAACCTCGTCCTCCGGCGGCGGCCGCTCCACGCTGCGCAGGCTGTAACGGAGAGAATAAGAAAATAATCAATCCAACTGCAAGATTGCAATTCAATCAACCAATTACAAGAATAATTTCACCATAAAAGCAACAAACACCCTTCCCCCCAAAATCCCTATCTGAGGATAACTCTGCCCTATAAAAATACAATTATCCTCAATGCCATCAATTCCTCCGAGACCGTTCTTCGCAACGAGGGGTCTTGCAAGCGAGCAGCCGACATTAAAATCATAATAAAATTGATTACCGATCGCTTCGCAGTGGGCGGGCGGCCGCGCTCGTCCCATCTATCTTTCCGGCTCGATCTCTTTTCGCTGTGGCGCTCTCCCTCTCTTTCTCTTTCTCTCTCTCTTTCTTTCTCATAATAATGATGAGTAAGATGATAGTGATAACAATGGAGATGGTCGTAGTAGTAGTAGTAGTAGTAGTAGTTACAGTAGAGGTAGTAGTAATAGTAGATGATGATGATGATGATTGATGATACATCAATAATATTAATATTAATAATAATAATAATAATAATAACATTAATAATAATAATAATAACAATAATAAGAAAACAGAAAGAGAGAGAGTAGCAAGCGATAAGTCGCCCTCAACACGATCGTAAATAATAAAACCCCCCCCCCGCCCCCCCCCCCCCCAAAAAAAAAAAAAAAAAAAGCGAAGCAGATCCAACCAGGGTTTCGGATTGTATTTATATTATATTGTATCGTGCCTCTAATGTATTTGTAGGTTAGGTTAGGCTATCGTATTGTATTCTAGAGCACTGTATTTGTAAAATACTATACCGCCCTTGTACTATATTGAAACTGTACTAAATTGTACTTTATAGTAGCGCACAGTACTGCGTAATATCTAACCTATATTTAACTCTAATGTGTATGTATACGTTTCATTGAACTGCAATTGAACTGTACTTGCATTGCTTTTTATTTTTATTTATCTTATTTTATTATCTATTTATTATTTATTTATTTTATTTATTATTATTATTATTATTATTAATATTATTATTTATTTATTTTATTTATTATTATTATTATTATTATTAATATTATTATTTTATTATTTATTATTATTATTATCATTTTATTTATTATCTTATTTATTATTTATTTATTTATTATTTATTATTTATTTTTATCTTATTTTATTCTTATTTGCTATTTGCACCACCTTCAAGCATCTTGCACCGCCATGCAACCACGAGCAATAAATCCCCGTTTCCGCCGCACTTCAAACAGGGAATCATAAGTTGGCGGTTTCCTTTGATTTGATTTTCTTTTTGGAAGTTCGTTTGTTTGTGATGATGATGATGGTGATGATGGTGATGATGATGATGATGGTGGTGGTGGTGGTGATGATGATGATGATGATGGTGGTGGCGGTGGTGGTGGTGATGATAATGAATCTAGTAATAGTGATAATGATTGTATGAGTAATGGTGGTGATGATGATGATGATGATAATTACGATAATTGGTATTAATAATGATATTATTAATAATGGCGTTAATAACAACAATATTTATGATGACTATAACAATATCCAAACACTGCAAATAATAATATCAATGATAACGATAATAATAACAATAATATATCAATAATATCAAACGCCCCCTTCCCCCTCCCCCCCATTACCTTCTAACAATAAACTGACTCAAAGAATTCTTATCGAGAGAGCAATTACTATACTAATAATTCCGAAAACGTGCACATATATATTGCACGCATACATGCACACACATGGAAATACACGGATACAGTTACGCATGAACTCACTCACTCACTCACTCACTCACTCACTCACTCACTCACTCACTCACACACACACTCACTCACTCCCTTACTCCGTCTCTCTCTCTCTCTCCTTTTCTTCCTTCCCTCTCTCATGTGCATGCGCGCGCACAAACACAAACACACGTGTGACTATTCATATCTCCTTTCTATTTATAAAACACTTCTGTTTTTATTCTCACAGAGATCAAATTATACCCAGTGTAATCCGTTTAATACTGTCGTCTAGCCTGTCCAATAAAGTTCATATTGCCCTTTTTCTTTCGTAGGATCCTGTGTTTACAACCGAGGCGAGACCACGTGACTTCCTTGACGCAGTGAATCAGCTGATCGCGGATTGCGTGGCGCAGCTTGTGTTGTGTTTATGGTTTGGAGAGATTAGCCTCTGTCGTGGGGGGGGGGGGGGGCAGTGGACTATCGAAACGGAAACATGTCATTCATTTCCGCTCAGATTAATACACTTGCGTAAGGGTTCTCTCTCTCTCTCTCTCTCTCTCTCTCTCTCTCTCTCTCTCTCTCTCTCTCTCTCTCTCTCTCTCTGTATCTATCGTTCTCTTAGGTTATCAGTAACTCAACGCGCCTGTTTTGCTCACTCGCCCATTCATTATCATCACTTCCCACTCCTCCTCTTCTTCTTCATCTATTTCTGTATCCTATCCTCCCCGCTCTCTTCCCCTACCTCCCTAGTCCCTATCCCCATTCCTCCATCTTTTTCTTCTCGTTCCTCTTCTCACCTCCATTACTCCAGTTCCTCTTCCTCTTCCTACTAATACTACTATTATCCATCCTCACTGGCCTTCCCTCTCTTCCCTCATTCTTCCTCATCCTCTTCCTCCTATTCTCACTATCTCTCCCCCCTCCCCCTCCTCCTCCTATTCTCACTACCTCCCCCCACCTTCTCCCTCCTCCTCCTATTCTCACTACCTCCTCCTCCTTCCCTTCCTCCTACTCTTACTACCTCTCCCCCACTCTCTCCTCCTCCCCCCACCCTCTCCTCTTCCAATTCTCACTACCTCTCTCTCCTCCCCCTCCTCCTCCTTCCCCACTCTCTCGTACTCTCACTACATCTCCTCCTCCTCCTCCTCCTCTTCTCCCTACCTCTCCCTCCACCCTCCTCCTATTATCACTACCTCCTCCCCCTTCCCCTCCTCCTACTCTCACTACCTCCTCCCCCTTCCCCTCCTCCTACTCTTACTACCTCTCCCCCACTCTCTCCTCCCCCTCCCACTTCCCCTCCTTCTCCTACTCTCACTACCTCTCTCCCCACTCTCTCCTCCCCCTCCTCCTACTACTCTCACCAACTCTCCCCACACACTCCCCTATTCTCACTATCTCTCCCCCTCTCCCTCCTCTTCCTATTCTCACTACCTCCCCCCACCCTCTCCCTCCTCCTCCTATTCTCCCTACCTCTCCTCCCACCCTCTCCTCATCCTTTTCTCAATACCTCCTCCCCCTTCCCTTCTTCCTACTCTCACTACCTCTCCCCCTACTCTCTCCTTCTCCTCCCCACCCCCCCCTCCTCCTCCTCCTCCTCCTCCTCCTCCTATTCTCACTACCTCTCTCCCCACTTTCTCCTCCTCCTTCACTTCCTCCTCCTCCTCCTATTTTCACTCCCCACTTTCTCCTCCTCTCTCCACCCTCACCTCCTCCTACTCTCACTACCTCTCCCCCCACTCTCTCCTCCCCCTCTCCCTACACTCTCCTCCTCCTACTCTCACTACCTCTCTCCCCTCCCCCCCTCCTCCTTCCCCACCCTCACCTCCTCCTACTCTCTCCTCCCCCTCCTCCTCTTCGTCTTTCCCAAGTAATTCAAGGGCAAAGCTCCCGTTATCTCGCAGACACGCCAACCTCTGCCTCTCTCGCACTCTTTCTTTCTTTCTTTCTTTTTTTTCGCTCTCTCATTACCAACACATATGAATCTACATATACATCTGTACATGTATGTATCAGCCTTAATTTCTCTCTCTCTCTCTCTCTCTCTCTCTCTCTCTCTCTCTCTCTCTCTCTCTCTCTCTCTCTCTCTCTCTCTCTCTCTCTCTCTCTCTCTCTCTCTCTCTCTCTCTCTCTCTCTCTCTCATTCTAATTTTCCTTCCCCTTCTCTCCATCCGTCTCTCTCTCTCTTTCTCTCTCTGCTTTTTATCCACTCTCACTCTTTTTCCTCCATCATTTTCTCATATCTCTCTTTTGTTGTCTTTCGTCTCTCACGTTCTCCTCTCTTCTTAGCCTTTTCATATTACGTTTCCCTTTCCGACTTTCCTTCCTGTCCCTATTAATAGAAAATTATTATATGAAATTAAGTCGTAGCGGTAGTAGTAGTAGTAGTAGTAGTAGTAGTAGTAGCGATAGTAGTAGTAGTAGTAGCGGTGGTGGTAGTAGTAGTAGTAGTAGTAGTAGTAGTAGTAGTAGTAGTAGTAGTAGTAGTTTTAATAGTAGTAGAAGTAGTAGTAGTAGTAGTAGTTTTAATAGTATTAATAGCAGTAGTAGTAGTAGTAGTAGTTTTAATAGTATTAATAGCAGTAGTAGTAGTATCATCGTATCAATGATAGAAATATCAATATCGGTAGTTACATATAAATCAGTAAAAACAGTATATAAGAAAAACAATAGAAAAAAAACCCGACAGATGGCAGCAGCAGCGCCGCGCATGGCCGCCTCTCTTCTTACTTCCCTTCCCAAATTCCCTTTTCCTTTCGCTTTGCCGCGCCGATCTCCCACGGGCGATCGGGGGAGGAGGGGGGGGGGATAAAGCGTGATAAAGAAAGGGCTCAGAGAGATAACTAGGGATACAGTTTGATATGTGGTTACGGCGCATTTTACAAGAGCGTTTTGGTCGGTTTTTTCTCGGCGGGAAAAGCGCCTTCGAAGGGAAGGATATTTCCGGTTATATTTTTTTCTTTTGTTGCTTTCCTCCTTTTCCTTTTATCTTTTTTCTTGTTTAATTTTTGTTTCTATTTTTCTTTATCTTTATTTTTATAGTTCTCTTCGTTTTCTTTCTTTCTTTCTCTTTCTCCCTTTTCGTTTTCTTTTTGTTTGTCTTGATTTCCCTTTGGATTTTTTTTTTTTTTTTTTTGCTTTTTTACCCATCTATTTTTTTTCAATTTAACTTACTCCCCTTCCTCATCCTACGCATTCTTATACTTCTTTACCTCCTCCTCCTACTTCCTCTTTTCCTCATCCATCTTCCTCTTCTTCTTATTCTCCTCCTCCTCTTCCTCCTTTTTCTTCACCACCTCCAATTTCTTCCTCTTCCTCGTCTTCTTCCTCCACAAACTCCCCTC
>NW_028234407.1:4730531-4735531 GCF_977035675.1 Penaeus japonicus
CTTCTCATTATTTCATCTATCGCTGTTTATTGGAATCTCTCTCTCTCTCCTCCATTACCCTTCTTCATCTCTCTTCTCCCCTTCCTTCCTCCCTCCCCTTTTCCCATTATCCCTCCTCCCTTCCCTTTTTTGCATTATCCCTCCCTCTCCCTTCCCCCTCCCCCTTTTCCCTTTTTCTTCCTCCCTCCCCTTTTCCCCCTTTCCTTCCTCCCTTCCCTTTTCCCATTATCCCTCCTCCCTCTGCCTTCCCCCCTCCCCCTTTTCACTTTCTCTTCCTCCCTCCCCTTTTCCCCTTTCCGCTTCAACCTCCTCCCTCTCCCTTTCCCCGCCCCACCTCCACCTCCCATCCTCCACCCCTCCTCCTCCTCCTCCCTCCCCCCCTCCACCTCCCCTCCCTCTCTGTTGCTAATGAGCCGCCAACAGAACTCAATGGCGAGCGTGGAAGGCGAGGCAAGTGTGAATATGCGAGTGAAAAACAGATATGAATATATTGATATCCAGACTGATGGATTTATGGATTTAAAGGCAGACAGATGGACTGGAGGAGAGAGAGGGAGGGAAAGGGAGGAGGGAAAGGGAGAAGGAGAGAGGGAGAGGGAGAGGGAGAGGGAGAGGGAGAGGGAGAGGGAGAGGGAGAGGGAGAGGGGGAGGGGGAGAGAGAGAGAGAGAGAGAGCGAGAAAGAGAGAGAGAGAGAGAGAGAGAGAAAGGAGAGAGAGAGGAGAGAGGGAGAGAGAGAGAAGGGAGAGCGAGAGAGAGAAGAGAAGAGAGAGAGAGAAGAAGAGAGAGAAAAGAGAGAGAGAGAGAGAGAGAGAGAGAGAGAGAGAGAGAGAGAGAGAGAGAGAGAGAGAGAGAGAGAAAGAGAAAGAGAGAAAGAGAGAAAGAGAGAAAGAGAGAAAGAAAAAGAAAGAGAGAAAGAGAGAAAGAAAGAGATAAAGAAAGAAAGAAAGAAAGAGAAAGAGCGACAAAGTGAACGCGAAAAGAGGACTCGCTAATCAAACAGACCGCTCAAACCAGCAATTCCAAACGGACCATCTCGTTACAATAAAAAGAAAGAAAGAAAAAAAGAAAGACCTCTACATTCACAAGGAATTTCTTTTCAGGAGACACTTTCACTTCTTTAGATTCACATTAATGACATTTACCAGAACGCGCACACACACACACACACACACACACACACACACACACACACACACACACACACACACACACACACACACACACACACACACACATACATACATACACACATACATATACACACACACACACGCACATACACACATACATACATACATGCACACACACACATATATACATATACACACATACGCACACATACATACATACATACACACACACACACGCACTATGTAAATCCAATACACGCACACACAGACAAACAAACAAACCAAACACATCCATCCCACCAAAGCCAAGTAATAACTACCTTCACCCCTCCCCCCTCCCCCTCCCCCACACTATGACCCTCAACCCCCCTCCCCCTCTCCCCCACACTATGACCCTCAACCCCCCCCAAACCCACCCCCACACACCTCCCACACTATGACCCTCACCCCCCCAACCCTCCCCCACACACCTCCCACACTATTACCCTCACACCCCCCCAACCCTCCCCCACACACCTCCCACACTATTACCCTCAACCCCCCCCTCCCCCCATCCCCCCACCATCCCCCCAGAGGTCAACAGAAGGGAGGTCACCGGAGGTCGTCGGATATTACGTAAACATTCCACGCCCGTAAGTACCGTCAGAAGAAGCGATTCGATCCAGTCTTGGGCGGTGGTCGGGCTTCGGGCGTCTTGCCTATTTTTTTTGTGCATGATTATGTTATTGCAGGATATTCATGCAATTGAGTCATTGTGTTGCTGAATACATACGCGCGTAAATGAAAGGAGGGGGGAGGGGAGGGGGGAGGAGGAAGAGGCGGAGGAAGAGGAGGTGAAGGAGGAGGTGGAGGTGGAGGTGGAGGAGGGGGAGGAGGAAGAGGAGGTGAAGGAGGAGGTGGAGGAGGCATAAATGAAAGGAGGGGGGAAGGGAGGAGGAAGAGGTGAAGGAGGAGGAGGCTTAGAAGAAAGAGTCGGAGGAAGAGGAGGATTAGAAGAAAGAGGAGGAGGAAGAGGAGGGAGAGGACGGGTAAGTTTGAAATGTAAATGAGTAGCTAAAAATACATGCAAATATAAATACATGTTTGCAAGTGTATATAAATAGACGTATCAAAGAAAAAAAGACTGTGTATGTGTGTGTGTGTATGTGTGTGTGTGTGTGTGTGTGTGTGTGTGTGTGTGTGTGTGTGTGTGTGTGTGTGTGTGTGTGTGTGTGTCTGTGTGTGTGTGTGTGTTTATAGGTGTGAGAAAGATAGACAGAGAGCCTGTGTATGTTTGTATGTGTGCGTGTGCGTATGTGTGTGCGTGCCTGCGTGTGTACCAACAAGTGTCCGTGCGTGCCAAAGCCTGCGTATATGCAAATTCTTCCAATCCCAATTGTGAAACTGCCACGGTTGCCCTTTGACTGGCCTCAAACACGCCCGTGCCTCCAGTCAGAGAGACCTTCCGTTGCCAATCGCCGAAAGCAAGATGAGCGAATGCGACTTGGCAATTCCGCGACCGCAAAAAACTTGTTGATCACACACGCACGCACACACACATGCACAAATACACAAACACTAACATATATAGAGAGAAAGAGAGAGAGATAAAGAGAGAGAGAGAGAGAGAGACAGAGAGAGAGAGAGAGAGAGAGAGAGAGAGAGAGAGAGAGAGAGAGAGAGAGAGAGAGAGAGAGAGAGAGAGAGAGAGAGAGAGAGAGAGAGAGACAGAGAGAGAGAGAGAAAGAGAAAGAGAAAGAGAAAGAGAGATAAAGAGAAAAAAAAGAGAAAGAGAAAGAGAGAGAAAGCGAAAGAGAAAGAGAGAGATATTACAATTTCCATCGGCAATTGAATTCGTTGCGGAAAATCTAACATAAAAACAGAAGACAAAATTCCCATTCATCCAAGACACCAACTCAGAGAAAGTTAATTACAAACGTTAAATCATGCAGCTTGACATGAAATCATGCACACTTTCATTTCATCATGAACGGTAAATCATGCAACTTGACAAGCAATCGCACACACCTGTGTCCTTGTCTCTCGAGGGAGAGGGAGAGGGAGGAGGGGGAGGAGAGGTAGAGAGGGAGAAGGAAGAAGAAAAAGGAGAGAGGGGGAAGGGGGAGGGGAAGAAGAGAAGCGGGAGAGGGAGGAAAAGGTGAGGAGGAGGAGGAGAAGGAGGAATAATAGCGGGAGGGAGCAGGGGAGTAGGGAAGGGAGGAGGAAGAGGAAGAGGAGGAGGAGGGGGAAAGACACGCGGATAAAGGTAAGAGGGAGGAAGGACTGGGCGAGGGAAGGAAAAGGGAGGGGAGGGAAGGAGAGAGGAGGGGGATGTGTCAACATTTCGATAAATAAAATAAAGGAAATAAAATAGTTACAATATATTAAAAAAAAAAAATCCACATCCCCAAACAATTGCAATGACACGCAAAAAAATCAAATGTTGCAAAGCGAATTATCCTCAGCCTCGCCTGGCACTGAATGCAATTAGTTTTTTTCTCTAAATTATGTGTATATACATTTAAAAAATCGTATAATTAATTCATGCAAACAGATTGAATCACACTTAATAACCTCTAATCAGAGCAACATAATTTTCAGACCTTTAAAAAAATATGTAAATGTAATGCGTATGTATTTACGTGAGTGTGTGCGTGCGTGAGTTCGTGCATGCATGCGTGTGTGCGTGCGTGGGTGCTTGCGTGAATTCGTTCGTGCGTGCGTGTTTATATGTATCATTACTCAATTCCTTTATCATTGTTATCACTGGCGAAAAAATAATAACATTCTTTTTTTTAATTAATACGAAGAAAACCATACACCTTAAATGAGTAATGAATAATGAATAAACTAGAAATACGAATAATAACAATGACTAAAATATAAAACAAAACAATGAATGAATGACAACATGACACCGGAAACGAACAACAAACATTATCGATAAATTTATTTGTTTACTTTGTTCTTCTAATCTTTATCATCTATTTCCTTATCTCTGCATTTTATATTCTTTTCTTATCTCTTTTTTTCTACTTGTTTTTTTTTTTCTATTGGTTATCGGTATGATAATGAAATGAGGAAAATTCTGTAATATTCGGATACCCAAATAAATATATATACAATATATATATGTATAATATATATAAATATATATATATATATGTATATATATATATATATATATATATATATATATATATATGAATATATATATTCCCCTCTCTCTCTCACTCACTCTCACTCTCTCACACACTCACTCACTCTCACTCACACTCTCACTTTCTCTCACTCTCTCACTCCCCATCTGCCGTCTCACCTCTCCCCTCACATGAGCTTGACATATTAGTCGATTTGGAACATTCCCTCCCACTTACGTCCTCCCAACCCCCCCACACCCCACACCCTGCCCTCCTTCCTACCCTCAATCCCTCCCTCCCTCCCTCCCTCCTCCTTATCCTCCACCCCTCCCTCCCTCCCTCTCTCTCTCCTCCTTATCCTCCACCCCTCCCTCCACCCCTCCCTCCCTCCCTCCCTCTCTCCTCCTTATCCTCTACCCCTCCCTCCCTCCCTCCCTCTCTCCTCCTTATCCTCTACCCCTCCCTCCCTCCCTCCCTCTCTCTCTCCTCCTTATCCTCCACCCCTCCCTCCCTCCCTCCCTCTCTCCTCCTTATCCTCCACCCCTCCCTCTCTCCTCCTTATCCTCCACCCCTCCCTCCCTCCTCCTTATCCTCCACCCCTCCCTCCCTCCCTCCCTCTCTCCTCCTTATCCTCCCCCCCCTCCATCCAGCACCCCCCCCCCCACCCTTGAGCCTCCTCCAAAGAAGCGTGCTTTCTGAGGCTTCCTTCGGACCCCCGTTCTTGCAAGCACGTATCTTCTGTGTGGCCAA
>NW_028234407.1:4745531-4763031 GCF_977035675.1 Penaeus japonicus
AGTGAGAGAGAGAGAAATCCTGTTGCCGGCAAGATCTCCCCGGGAAGAGTCCCGTCCGACGTCCCTCACAAATCCCGTCCTCCTGCAACTTACTCAAGCGCCCCCCCCCCTACCCCCACCCCCACCCTCGCCCCTCCCCTCCTCCCTTCCTCCCCACCCTCCTTCACCACCACCACCACCAACCCCCTGCCCCCCATGACCCACCCCAAGCCCTCTCTCCTAATCCCCGTGCTGTGATGTCACACAACCCAACCCACCCCCAAAATAAAAATGAAAAAAAAGAAGCAAAATTAATAATAAATTAAAAAAAAAGTCTCCCAAACCTAAATGTCTCGCCACGGGACATCATTTCCTTATCGCTTAGCCGATAAAAAAAAAAAAAAAAAAAAAAGAGAGTAAGAGAGAGAGAGAAGAAAATCGTCCTCCGATATTCACGAATACTTAAATCGCAAAATCGAAGGCACGCCTCCACAATGCATCCGCTTTCAGTCGGCGATCGCCTTAACCTTTCGTCCGCTCGCTCGCTCGCTCGGCCTTCCGGGGAAAACGATATTTCGAGAGAAAAAAGGTCGCGAAGACAGAGGGCCAGCCACGCCAGGCCAGAACAGGCCAGGTCGTGGGCTCGGGCATCGTGAGGGATTGCGGGATTGTGGGTGTGTTTACGTGGGATTATAAGTGGGATTAAAGTGTGTTTGGGTGGGATTGTGAGTGGGATTGTGGGTGTTTGGGTGGGATTGTGGGTGAGTCTGGGTAAGATTGTGGGTGGGACTGTGGGTGAGGCTGGGTGGTATTGTGGGTGGGATTGTGGGTGTGTTTGGGTGGGATTGTGGATGGGTTTGCGTGGGATTGTTAGTGGGATTGTGGACATGTTTGGGTGGGATTGTGAGTGGGATTGTGGGTGTGTTTGGGTGGGATTATAAGTGGGATTGTGGTTGAGTCTGGGTAAGATTGCGGTTGGGACTGTGGGTGAGTCTGGGTGGTATTGTGGGTGGGATTGTGAGTGGGATTTTGGGTGGGTTTGGGTGGGATTGTGGGTGTGTTCGGGTGGGATTGTGGGTGGGACTGTGGGTGTGTTTGGGTGGGATTATAAGTGGGATTGTGGGTGTGTTTGGGTGGGATTGTGGGTGAGTCTGGGTAAGATTGCGGTTGGGACTGTGGGTGAGTCTGGGTGGTATTGTGGGTGGGATTGTGAGTGGGATTTTGGGTGGGTTTGGGTGGGATTGTGGGTGTGTTCGGGTGGGATTGTGGGTGGGACTGTGGGTGTGTTTGGGTGGGATTATAAGTGGGATTGTGGGTGTGTTTGGGTGGGATTGTGAGTGGGATTGTGAGTGGGATTTTGGATGTGTTTGGGTGGGATTGTGGGTGTGTTTGGGTGGGATTGTGAGTGGGATTGTGAGTGGGATTTTGGATGTGTTTGGGTGGGATTGTGGGTGTGTTTGGGTGGGATTGTGGGTGTGTTTGGGTGGGATTGTGGGTGAGTCTGGGTAAGATTGTGGGTGGGACTGTGGGTGAGTCTGGGTGGTATTGTGGGTGGGATTGTGAGTGGGATTTTGGATGTGTTTGGGTGGGATTGTGGGTGTGTTTGGGTGGGATTGTGGGTGTGTTTGGGTGGGATTGTGGGTGAGTCTGGGTAAGATTGTGGGTGGGACTGTGGGTGAGTCTGGGTGGTATTGTGGGTGGGATTGTGAGTGGGATTTTGGATGTGTTTGGGTGGGATTGTGGGTGTGTTTGGGTGGGATTGTGGGTGAGTCTGGGTAAGATTGTGGTTGGGACTGTGGGTGAGTCTGGGTGGTATTGTGGGTGGGATTGTGAGTGGGATTTTGGATGTGTTCGAGTGGGATTGTGGGTGTGTTTGGGTGGGATTGTGGGTGTGTTTGGGTGGGAGTGTGGGTGAGTCTGTGTAAGATTGTGGTTGGGACTGTGGGTGAGTCTGGGTGGTATTGTGGGTGGGATTGTGAGTGGGATTTTGGATGTGTTTGGGTGGGATTGTGGGTGTGTTTGGGTGGGATTGTGGGTGAGTCTGGGTAAGATTGTGGTTGGGACTGTGGGTGAGTCTGGGTGGTATTGTGGGTGGGATTGTGAGTGGGATTTTGGATGTGTTTGGGTGGGATTGTGGGTGTGTTTGGGTGGGATTGTGGGTGTGTTTGGGTGGGATTGTGGGTGTGTTTGGGTGGGATTGTGGGTGAGTCTGTGTAAGATTGTGGGTGGGACTGTGGGTGAGTCTGGGTGGGATTGTGGGTGGGATTGTGTGGGATTTTGGATGTGTTTGGGTGGATTGTGGGTGTGTTGGGTGGGATTGTGGGTGAGTCTGGGTAAGATTGTGGGTGGGACTGTGGGTGAGTCTGGGTGGTATTGTGGGTGGGATTGTGAGTGGGATTTTGGATGTGTTTGGGTGGGATTGTGGGTGTGTTTGGGTGGGATTGTGGGTGTGTTTGGGTGGGATTGTGGGTGAGTCTGGGTAAGATTGTGGTTGGGACTGTGGGTGAGTCTGGGTGGTATTGTGGGTGGGATTGTGAGTGGGATTTTGGATGTGTTTGGGTGGGATTGTGGGTGTGTTTGGGTGGGATTGTGGGTGTGTTTGGGTGGGATTGTGAGTGAGTCTGTGTAAGATTGTGGTTGGGACTGTGGGTGAGTCTGGGTGGTATTGTGGGTGGGATTGTGAGTGGGATTTTGGATGTGTTTGGGTGGGATTGTGGGTGTGTTTGGGTGGGATTGTGGGTGAGTCTGTGTAAGATTGTGGTTGGGACTGTGGGTGAGTCTGGGTGGTATTGTGGGTGGGATTGTGAGTGGGATTTTGGATGTGTTTGGGTGGGATTGTGGGTGTGTTTGGGTGGGATTGTGGGTGTGTTTGGGTGGGATTGTGGGTGAGTCTGGGTAAGATTGTGGGTGGGACTGTGGGTGAGTCTGGGTGGTATTGTGGGTGGGATTGTGAGTGGGATTTTGGATGTGTTTGGGTGGGATTGTGGGTGTGTTTGGGTGGGATTGTGGGTGAGTCTGGGTAAGATTGTGGGTGGGACTGTGGGTGAGTCTGGGTGGTATTGTGGGTGGGATTGTGAGTGGGATTTTGGATGTGTTTGGGTGGGATTGTGGGTGTGTTTGGGTGGGATTGTGGGTGAGTCTGTGTAAGATTGTGGGTGGGACTGTGGGTGAGTCTGGGTGGTATTGTGGGTGGGATTGTGAGTGGGATTTTGGATGTGTTTGGGTGGGATTGTGGGTGTGTTTGGGTGGGATTGTGGGTGTGTTTGGGTGGGATTGTGGGTGAGTCTGGGTAAGATTGTGGGTGGGACTGTGGGTGAGTCTGGGTGGTATTGTGGGTGGGATTGTGAGTGGGATTTTGGATGTGTTTGGGTGGGATTGTGGGTGGAGTTTGGGTGGGATTGTGGGTGTGTTTGGGTGGGATTGTGGGTGAGTCTGGGTAAGATTGTGGTTGGGACTGTGGGTGAGTCTGGGTGGGATTGTGGGTGGGATTGTGAGTGGGATTTTGGATGTGTTTGGGTGGGATTGTGGGTGTGTTTGGGTGGGATTGTGGGTGAGTCTGTGTAAGATTGTGGTTGGGACTGTGGGTGAGTCTGGGTGGTATTGTGGGTGGGATTGTGAGTGGGATTTTGGATGTGTTTGGGTGGGATTGTGGGTGTGTTTGGGTGGGATTGTGGGTGTGTTTGGGTGGGATTGTGGGTGAGTCTGGGTAAGATTGTGGGTGGGACTGTGGGTGAGTCTGGGTGGTATTGTGGGTGGGATTGTGAGTGGGATTTTGGATGTGTTTGGGTGGGATTGTGGGTGTGTTTGGGTGGGATTGTGGGTGAGTCTGGGTAAGATTGTGGGTGGGACTGTGGGTGAGTCTGGGTGGTATTGTGGGTGGGATTGTGAGTGGGATTTTGGATGTGTTTGGGTGGGATTGTGGGTGTGTTTGAGTGGGATTATGGGTGGGATTGTGGGTGTGTTTGGGTGGAATTATAAGTGGGATTGTGAGTGGGAGTATGGGTGTGTTTGGGTGAGTGTATATGTATAGGTTTGTATATGTATGGGAAAGGGGTAAACGCCTGGATGTGAGTGAGTGAATAAGTAAATGAGTGAGTGAGTGAGTGAGGGAATCAATACGCGAGTAAAAGCGCATTCTTGACAGAATACGCGCGAATTTGTCTGTAATTGGATGCCCAAACACACACACACACCTCTCTCTCTCTCTCTCTCTCTCTCTCTCTCTCTCTCTCTCTCTCTCTCTCTCTCTCTCTCTCTCTCTCTCTCTCTCTCTCTCTCCCTCTCTCTCTCTCTCTCTCTCTCTCTCTCTCCCTCTCTCTCTCCCTCTCTCTCTCCCTCTCTCTCTCCCTCTCTCTCTCCCTCCCTCTCTCTCTCCCTCTCCCTCTCCCTCTCCCTCTCTCTCTCCCTCTCTCCCTCCCTCTCTCCCTCTCTCTCTCTCTCTCTCTCTCTCTCTCTCTCTCTCTCTCTCTCCCTCTCTCTCTCTCTCTCTCTCTCCCTCTCTCTCTCCCTCTCTCCCTCCCTCTCTCTCTCTCTCTCAATCTCTCTCTCTCTCAATCTCTCTCTCTCTCTCTCACACACACACATACACATACACACACACACACACACACACACACACACACCTTGACATCCGCCATATCGCTAAAGGTCAACAAACACCCCCTTGCTCAGTAACACACAATCATCCAGAGACCACGTGGCTTTGTTGATATAAAAACAGCTGGTCATGAGACACAGAAGCCTTGGTAAAAAAAAGGCTCAAATACATTTGAGATTTCGGATCTTCTAACATCAATTAGTATTTCTTTGAGGCGTTTTTCAATTTACATTTCATATCCAGTTCAACCTCATCCCATATCCATAATTAAGATAAATCATTCTTTACTTGTAAAAAAAAGGAAAAGTGAGAAAGGCGAAACGAAAGGAAAAGTGGAGAAAACATGGAGTAATTAATTTCCCATTTGCATAGGTCACACTTTGTTTTTTTCTGACTCTTTTATTCCCTCTCCCTCCCCTTCTCTTCCCATTCCTTCTTACCTTTTCTTTCTTCTAATCCTTCTCCTTCCCCAGTCTCTATTTCTGTTTTTTCTTCTTTCCCTCTCTTTTCTCTTTCTTCTCCCCTCCTTTCTAATTTCCCTTTCTTCTCTCTTCTTCTCTCTTGCTATGGGGAGGTGGAGGAGGAATGGGGAGGTGGAGGTAGAAGAGGAGGTGGAGGAGAAAGGGGAGGTGGAGGAGGAAGGGAAGGTGGAGGAGGAAGGGAAGGTGGAGGAGGAAGGGGAGGTGGAGGAGGAAGGGGAGGTGAAGGAGAAATGGGGAGGTGGAGGAGGAGGGGGGTGGAAGATGAAGGGGGGGTGGAAGATGAAGGGGAGGTGAAGGTGAATGGGGAGGTGGAAGGAGAGGTGGAGGTGGACTGGGGAGGTGGAGGAGGAAGGGTAGGTTGAAGTGGAAGGGCAGGTGGAGGTAGAAGGGGAGGTGGAGGCGAAAGGGGAGGTGGAGGCGAAAGTGGAGGTGGAGGTGAAATAGGAGGTGGAGGTGGAAGGGGGGGGGTTGGAGGTGGAAGTGGAAGTGGAAGGGAAGGTGGAGGTGGAAAGGGAGGTGGAAGGGAAGGTGGAGGTGGAAAGGGAGGTGGGGGTGGAATGGAGGTGGGGGTGGAAGGGAAGGTGGAGGTGGAAAGGGAGGTAGAAGTGGAAGGGAGGTGGGGGTGGAAGGGGAGGTGAAGGTAGATGAGGAGGTGGAGGATGAGAAGGGCGAGAAGAAGTAGTGACAAACAAGGAAAAGGGAAAACAGGAGGTACAAGTGGGTGAGAGAGGGAGGGAGGGAGAGAAAAAGAGAAAGACATAGAGAGAGAGAGAGAGAAAGAGTGAGAGAGAGAGAGAGAGAGAGAGAGAGAGAGAGAGAGAGAGAGAGAGAGAGAGAGAGAGAGAGAGAGAGAGAGAGAGAGAGAGAGAGAGAGAGAGAAAGGAGAGAGAGAAACAAAGAAAGAAAGAGAGCAAGAGGGAGAGAGAGGAGAGAGAGAAACAAATAAAGAAAGAGAGCAAGAGTGAGAGAGAGAGAGAGAGAAACAAAGAAAGAAAGAGAGCAAGAGGGAGAGAGAGGAGAGAGAGAAACAAAGAAAGAAAGAGAGCAAGAGGGAGAGAGAGGAGAGAGAGAAACAAAGAAAGAAAGAGAGCAAGAGGGAGAGAGAGGAGAGAGAGAAACAAAGAAAGAAAGAGAGCAAGAGTGAGAGAGAGAGAGAGAGAAACAAAGAAAGAAAGAGAGCAAGAGGGAGAGAGAAGAGAGAGAGAAACAAAGAAAGAAAGAGAGCAAGAGGGAGAGAGAGGAGAGAGAGAAACAAAGAAAGAAAGAGAGCAAGAGGGAGAGAGAGGGAGAGAGAGAGAGGAGAGAGAGAAACAAAGAAAGAAAGAGCAAGAGGGAGAGAGAGGAGAGAGAGAAACAAAGAAAGAAAGAGAGCAAGAGGGAGAGAGAGGAGAGAGAGAAACAAAGAAAGAAAGAGAGCAAGAGGGAGAGAGAGAGGAGAGAGAGAAACAAATAAAGAAAGAGAGCAAGAGGGAGAGAGAGTCACAGGGGGAGGGGGAAAGAAATAGGCTGTAGGCTGAGCCTCATAAAAATAGCCTAAGCAAAGACCTCTGTCTGTGATGATGAGCTTACGGAGGGAAGGAGGGAGGGAGGGAGGGGAGGGAGGGAGAGAAGGAGCGGGGAACGGAGAGAAAAGGAGAGGGGAAGGGAGAGAGATGGATAAATAAAGACAAAAAGAACGAAGACATAAAGAAAGAAAGATAAAGAAAGAGAGAGAAAGAAAGAGAGATAGAAAAATAGAGATAGCGAGTGAACGAACACGACCGTGCATATGACACACCGGCGCCCCCACCTTCTCCCCCCCCCCCCTCTCAGACGGTGCCTCGGCGGGCCTGTTGGCAACCACCCGAGTCTCTCATTCACGAATTTACCCCAATTTGAAAGGGCGAGGAAGTTGTTGCCCGCGGCCGCCATCTTGGTTGCGAGCTCGGGGTCTGTCGCTTCAAGGCTCTGTCGCTTTGCCTGCCTGCCTGCTTGTTTGTTTGTTTGTTTGTTTGTTTGTCTTGCTTGCTTGCCCGGTCCTGTGGCGAGCCCTCCTGACCCTTGGCCAACAGCTGACCCGATTCCTTGGCTGCTTAATCTGTCAAGGGCGTGCGGCGCTCGTGCGTGTGTATATATGTATATGCTCATGCCTACAGGTATATAGATATTTACCTACATCAAGACTCACACACCTATGTCCTCATACACACTTATGATAGTGATAATGAGGATAAAATGAGCAATACTATGGAAAGACAGAGTCTCCGTGTGTGGTATGTAATACCCATTTGTATGTATGTATGTATGTATGGTTGCATGGATGCACGAGTGTATAAATGAGTGAATGGATTAATGAATTAATGTATGGATGTATGTAGGGGTGTATGTATGAATTAATGTATGGATGTATGTATAGGATGTATGCATGTAAGTATAAATGTATGCCAATATGTGAAAATGCACAGGTATACATACATAAACACACACACACACATATCAAGAAGGAATGGGTAGTTCATAAAACCCACAAACAAGGAATATCCCGTTTCCCCTCAGCTTACGTCCACTAATCTCCCAGAGTAGCCCGCAGTCAGGCAATATACTTATCACACAAAGGCCAAAGGCGTTCCCTCACTCCAAGACTACACACAAAAGGACATACAGATAGACAGACAGACAGACAGACACCCACACGTACGAGTTCGGGCACGGATATAAAACGCACGCGCGCACACAATCACACACACACACATATACTCTCTCTCTATCTCTCTCTCCCTCTTTCCTTCCTTTCTTCTCCCTATTCCTTCCCCGTTCTTATTCTCCTCTCTCTCTCTCTCTCTCTCTCTCTCTCTCTCTCTCTATCTCCCTAAATCCCAATTAAGAATCGATGAAGCACCAATTTCTTTTCCAATCTGGTCGACTAATTTGGCCTTAAATATACGCTCACTTAATACGTTTCTCGCGGGACACTGCGAGATGCCGCGGGATATCGCGAGAAACTCCGTGACTTGCCGTGTCTCAACGTGATGCTTCGAGATTTCGAGAGTTTACGAGACGAGAAGTTTCGAGATATTACGAGAGGTTCCGATATAATACAAGAATCCCGAGACAATACTGGCAGTTCCGAGATATCACGAGAAGTTTCGAGACATTACGAGAGGTTTTGAGAGATTACGAGAAGTTTTAAGAGATTACGAGAAGTTTTGAGACATTAAGAGAAAATTCGAGACATCACGAGAAGTTCCGAGACATTACGAGAAGCTCCGAGACATCACGAGAAGTCTCGAGATATTCTGAAACGTGTCAAAAAAAAAAAAAAAATAGTCGTTAACTCCAACATGTTAGAGGATTTTCGAATGCAAACATAAGCCATATCTGGAGTTATACACCCTCTCCCCCCACACACACCCAAATAGAAAAAGAAAATAAATGAAAAGTTTATGAAATATTACAGAATATTCGGAAATATTTAAAATCAAAATTCAAAGAGGTTACAATAGACTATCACCGAAAAATATCCTAATTTATGTATCACGAAAAAAACGTGATTTTCATAGAGAAAACATTGACACTTAGATTCGGATAGCAGTTTACATATAACAACATCACTTAAATAAAATAAATAAGCCGACAAGTATATAAATTTCGCACCTGTTATTACCACACCCTAATCCCCCCCCCTCCCTTCCCAACACCTCTATGTCATTATTTCTAGTAGAATATAACATAATTAATACAATAAATACTATAACGAACGTGGTACGAGTGCGTACGAGTGATTAGAGTGATCACCAATCAGAAACGGTCCACATTAATACAATCATCAATAATAATCATATTCATAATCCTTCCCACATCAAAATAACCATCCCACAAAAAAAAATAAATGCGCATGCGTGTCAATTCCCCCCACAGCCCTCTCCCCCAGACCCCCACCAGCCCACCATTATCATTTAAATCCATTACCACTCGCTTTATCACATTTTTTCCCTTCCATTCCCTTCATCCTCTCTCATCCTTCCTCGTCAGCAAAGCAATATCATAAATACCTCCTCGTTTGTCTCTATTGATCCCGCCTCATTTTGTCTTTGTTTGTTTGTTTGTTTGTTTTGCCTCGTACTTTTATTTATTGGTCTCTCTTTCTTTTTTCTTATCTATTGGTCTCTGTCTGTCTGTCTGTTTTGATCTATTTCATCTTTGTATTTAGTTTCTGTTTTGTCTGTCTGTCTGTCTGTCGATATCTATGTCGTATTTTTAGCTGATTCATTTGTCTCTAATTGTCTGTCTCTTTATTCTTTATCGTCCTCTCTCTCTATTTATATCTCTGTCTGTCTGTTTCTCTCTATATCGTCTGTCGATCTCTTTATTTCTCTCTTATTCCCTTTTATTCTCGCCTCCATAGCCTCTCTCTCTCTCTCTCTCTCTCTCTCTCTCTCTCTCTCTCTCTCTCTCTCTCTCTCTCTCTCTCTCTCTCTCTCTCTCTCTCTCTCCCTCTCCCTCTCCCTCTAATTCCCCTTTATTCACCAACGCCCTGCTCTCTCTTCCCTACCTCCATGAACTCTCCCCAAGCTTTCCCCAAGTCTTCAACGGAAAAAAAAAAAAATTCTTTCCAACACTCAATCAAGCGCCTATTACACCGCCCGATTTAACAACGTCCGAACTTTCTGGCTTGTGTTTCGACAAATTTACGAAGCCAACGCAAGCACATTCGAACGCGTTCCTATGACGGTGACTGGGACTTTGGCAAGGTTATGGAGACGAGCGATGAGGTAACATGGGTTTTCCTCAACCCCCATTAAGACGGAGAGGAGGGGGAGGGAGGGGGAGGGGAAAGAGGGGGGGAGGGGAAAGAGGGGGGGGGGGAGGGGGAGGGGAGGGGAGGGGGGGAGGGAGGGGGAGGAAGGGAAGAGAGGGGAGGGAGGAGGAAAGGAGGGAAAAGGGACATGATAGAAAAAGGGGGAAATGGTACGGGGGAGGGAGGAAGGGTGGTAGAGAGTAAAGGAAGGAAGGAGGGAGGGAGAGGAAGTGGGAGTAAGGGAGAGAAAGGGAATGGGAGTAAGAGAGAGAGAGGGAGTGGGAGTGAGGGGGAAAAGGAGTGGGAGTGAGGGAGAGAGAGGGAGTGGGAGTGAAGAGGAAAGGGAGGGAGTGAGGTAGAGAGAGCATAAGAAAATAAGAGAAATAATAAGAGAAAAAGAGAGCAGAGAGAAATGAGAATAGATAGAGAGAGAAAAAGAGAGATAAAAGACAGAGAAGGATACGATACATTCGGAGAGAAAGCAGGCGGAGATGGCGAAGGAGAAGGAGGAGGAGGAGGAGGAGGAGGAGGAGGAGGAGGAGGAGGCGGAGGAGGAGGAGGCGGAGAAGGCGAAGGAGGAGGAGGAGGAGGCGGAGGAGAAGGCGAAGGAGGAGGAGGAGAAGGCGAAGGAGGAGGAGGAGGAGGAGGAGGAGGAGAGAAAATCCCTATTCTAAAAGGTCCTCCGATCCGAGCGGATACCTCACCCAGAGAGGAAATCAACACTCTCACTATCTCCCTCACCATCACCTACACGTCGAGTTTAAAACGAGTCTTGAAGTTCATTGTGTCAAAAGTAGGGGAATGTGCACGCAATTTTTTCTTTCTTTTCAATGGCAACGTAAGAAGGAAGGAGGGAGGGAAGGATAAAGAGAGGGGAGAAGGGAGACGGGAGGGAAGGAGGGAGGGAGGGAGGGAGACGGGAGGGAAGGAGGGAGGGAGAGAGGGAAGGGAGGGATGGAGGGAAAGAGGGAGGGAGGGAGGGAGTGAGGGAAAAGGGAAGAGGGAGGGAGGAAAGGAGTGAGGGAGGGAAGGAAGGAGAGAGGGAAAGAGGGAAGGAGATTAGAGAAAGAGTAAAGACTAGAGAGGAGAGAGAAAGGGAAGAGAGAGAGAGAGAGAGAAGAAAAAACGTCAGACAGAGCGAAACAAACAGAAAGACCTAAAAAGAAAAACAGAAATATACCGCACGGGAAAAAACGAGAGAGAACGAGAGACAGACAAGACACGATCACCCCGAGACAGAGAGAGAAAGAGAGAGAGAGTGAGCGAGTGAGAGAGTTAGAGAGAGTGAGAGAGTGAGAGAGTTAGAGAGAGTGAGAGAGAGAGAGAGAGAGAGAGAGAGAGAGAGAGAGAGAGAGAGAGAGAGAGTGAGAGAGTGAGAGAGTGAGAGAGTGAGAGAGTGAGAGAGAGTGAGAGAGTGAGAGAGAGAGAGAGAGAGAGAGAGAGAGAGAGAGAGAGAGAGAGAGAGAGAGAGAGAGAGAGAGAGAGAGAGAGAGAGAGAGAGAGAGAGAGAGAGAGAGAGAGAGAGAGAGAGAGAGAGAGAGAGAGAGAGAGAGAGAGAGAGAGAGAGAGAGAGAACTAAGCCCCGCCCCCTCCTCCTCCTCCGTGAGTCACTCTCGCCAGCATCCCTTTAGCAAACAAGATAATAACACGTGGCGTAATGAGTCTTCCCGAACCTACCAGCACCCGGTCAAAGGTCAAGGTCAAATTACCTCATTTTCCCCCAATCAACGGCGCCATTATAGACCCAGCCTCACCGTGCCCCGTGTTTCTCTAGCGACGCTCGTCCCGGGTTGTAACTGTCATCTGGATTTTGTAATTGACTCATGTCTTCTTCATTTCGTTGTGTGTGTGTGTGTGTGAGAGTGTGTGTGTGTGTGTGTTTGTGTGTGTGTGTGTGTGTGTGTGTGTGTGTGTGTGTGTGTGTGTGTGTGTGTGTGTGTGTGTGTGTGTGTGTGAGTGTGAGTGTGAGTGTGAGTGTGAGTGTGAGTGTGAGTGTGAGTGTGAGTGTGAGTGTGAGTGTGTGTGTTAGTGTGAGAGTGAGAGTGAGAGTGAGAGTGAGAGTGAGAGTGAGAGTGAGAGTGAGAGTGAGAGTGAGTGTGTGTGTGTATGTGTATGTGTGTGTATATATATACACACACATATATATATACATACACACATACAAAACATAATTATATCATCATCTCGCTAAAATACACCACATCATCCTACCCTCTGAACGTATCAATTCCAAATACCTTCCATCTTTTTCTTGCCCATTCGTCCGTCTGCAGCATCGCCTTCGCAGCCAATTTCGTTCGATCAGATCCAATCCCCGATACAATGTCAATATCGTAAATTACAATCCCAAAAATACAATAGGCTTCCCAAGGGTAACTGTGGTGAAAGGGGGGGAGGGAGGGGGAGAGAAAGGGGAGGGGAAGGTGAGGGAGAGAGAAAAATGGAAAGGGAAGGGAAGGGGAGGGGAGAGAGAGGGGAGAGAGAGGGAGGAGAGAGAAGGGAAGGGGAGAGAGGGAGGAGGAAGGAGGGAGAGAGGGAGGAAGGGAGGGAGGGAGGGAGGGAGGGAGGGAGGGAGGGGGGGGAGGGAGAGAGAGAGAGGGGGGGGGGAGAGAGAGAGGGGGGAGGGGAAGAGAGGGAAGAGGGGAGGGGGAGAGAGAAGGGGGAGGGGAGGGGAAAGGAGGGGAGAGAGAGAGGGAGGGAGGGGGGGAGGGAGGAAGGGCGGGAGGGAGGGAGAGAGAGCGATAGATAGATAGATAGATAGAGAGAGAGAGAGAGAGAGAAAGAGAACGAGCAGGATAGTAGGACTAAGGTAAAGACCTCTCTCTCTCTCTCTCCAAGCCTATCCTAAAACACAAGCCTACATCCTTCCGTCTCCATCTCAAGGGAAGATAAGCCTCTTCCCGACATCAATATCACAATAAAATTCCTCCCCTCCATCCCCCCCCCATCTTATTACTCCCCTCCCTACATCTTCTCCATCTCTTCCCCCTCCCACACATACACATCTTATTACTCCCCTCCTCCCTCTCCATCTCCTCCCCCCTCCCCTCCCTCCCACCCTTGCTCTCGCTCTCCATCTTCCCTTCCGTACTCTATCACCTTTACCCCCTCACCCCCCCCCCCTTCTCTCACGCACACCTCTCACCCCCCTAAGGCAGGCTGGGAATCTGACCACAAGTTAAGCCTACTTGACCTGCCCAGCCTACCTAGACCGGCGCCAGGGATATATATTCATTCATTCATTCATTCACTCATTCATTCATTCGTTCATTCACTCATTCATTCGTTCATTCACTCATTCATAAGTTCGCGCGTTGTTGGTATGCGATGGTAACTCATTATCAGCATAGGCCTATATGCAAAGTGCTTGCGGATAAGGGAAAGAGAAAGAAAAGAAAAAGAAAGAGAGGGGTCCTCCAGTAAAGCGGAATAAATAGGGGAATTAGGATAACGCGGAGAAATGCAGGTTACGATTGTCTTTAGGCAGGTTCCCGAGGTACTGTGACTTGGGTTAGCCATTTCCCGAGCTCTCTCTCTCTCTCGTCTGTGTGCGCTTCCCGAGGTACTGATAAGCGCATACAGAAACTCAACTGTCTCTCTCTCTTTCTGTCTCTGTGTCTCTGTCTCTGTCTCTGTGTCTATCTCTGTCTCTCCTTCCCTCTCTCTCTCTCCCTTCCTCTCTCGCATGTTACAAAGGAAAAGTGAAGAAAGGAGATGGAGGAAGAAAGAGGCGAGAGAAAAAACAGAGAAATAAGAAAATAAAGAAAAAAAGGAAATATGAGAATGAGAAAAAATGAAGATGGGAATAATGATAAAAGAGAAGAAGGTAACCAAAAGAGAAGAGGAGAGAGAGAGAGAGAGAGGAAAACGACCGAGGGAGAGAATAGGCTAGAGAGAGAAAGGGAGGTAGGGGGAAGAGAGAGAGAGGGAGAGGGGAGAGAGAGAGAGAGAGAGAGAGGGAAGAGAGAGGGGGGAAGAGAGAGAGAGGGAGGAAAGAGAGAGAGGGAGAGGGAGAAGAGAGGAAGAAGAGAGAAATAGAGAGAGGAAGAGAGAGGATAGGGAGAGAGAGAGAGAAAGGGGAAGGAGAGAGAGAGAGAGAGAGGGGGAGAGAGAGAGAGAGAGAGAGAGAGGGGGAGGAGGGAGGGAGAGAGGGCAGGGAGAGAGAGAGAGAGGGAGAGGAGAGAGAGAGGAGAGAGAGAGAGAGAGAGAGAGAGAGAGAGGGGAAGAGAGAGAGAGAGAGAGAGAGAGAGAGAGAGAGAAAGAGAGAGAGGAGAGAGAGAGAGAGGGGGGGGGGGAGAGAAGAGAGGGAGGGGGGGAGAGAGAGAGAGAGAGAGAGAGAGAGAGAGAGAGAGAGAGAGAGAGAGAGAGAGAGAGAGAGAGAGAGAGAGAGAGAGAGAGAGAGAGAGGGGGGGGGGAGGGGAGAGGGAGGGGGGAGAAAGAGAGAGGAGAGAAAGAGAAAGAGAAAGAGAGATAAAGAGAGAAAGAAAGAGAAAGAGAGAGAAAGAGACTGAGAGGGGGGAGGGGTATTACAGCACCGGCCAGTGACGGTGGCGCGACAGCCCGACCACGTGGCGTCCTGTTTACATCAGCACATTTACACGTCCCAGCTGGTTGCCGAACGAGATCAGCATAACCAGATCGATTTCGTAAAAACGACAAATAGAGTGAAGTATCAAAACAAGTCTAGTGTTCATTTATAACATTTGTACAACTGTGTGATCGGCGTAAGTGTTCTTTCTTTATATTTCTCTTTGTTTACAAAATAACACAACATAAATAAATCATGCAATCTACCCTCACCCTCAGCTTCCTGTCCAACTATCGAAACAAGCTTAAAAAAAATAAAAAATAAAATCCATTATCAAGAAATAATCAAAACCTACTCCAGCCGTATTAGATAGAAAATGATGGTATTAAAAAGTCAGATTCTTAAAAAAAAAAAGTCAAAATGAATTAGGTAGGAATTTTCTTTCTTTTCCAATACACTAATTCCATGGGCGTAATATCTAACAGTCCAAGACACATTACGCGTCAAAATAATGTCATGGGTTCGAAATTTGCAGAAAAATCAATTAAAGGCTCTCTCTCTCACTCTCACTCCCACTCTCACTATCTAAAACAAAACAAAAAATATATATATATATATATAAAAATATATATACACATATATATACATATATATACATATTATATATATATTTTTTTCTATTATTATTATTTTTGAGTATGCTCTTTTAATTAGGGTCGGTCGAGTTTCAGGAGCCTCGAGTTTTTTTTTTTTCTTACTTGGCCTCACCTAATTGTGAAATGAAATGCCTCTGGACAAGGAATGCGTTCGCCCGTGACCTTGGGGAGAGGGAAGGAGGGAGGGAGGGAGAGAGAGAGAGAGAGAGAGAGAAAGAGAGAGAGAGAGAGAGAGAGAGAGAGAGAGGAGAGGGAGAGAGAGAGAGAGAGAGAGAGAAAGAGAGAGAGAGAGAGAGAAAGAGAGAGAGAGAAAGAGAAAGAGAAAGAGAAAGAGAAAGAAAAAGAGAGAGAGAATAAATAGTAAAAAAAAGTAACACCACAGAATAACAACTACATCTCACCAGACGGACCCACAGGAGACCAAGAAACACCCAAAAGATAAGATTAAAAAGAAAAAAAAAGAAAAAAAAATCCCTGCAATGACTAGGCCGAGCTATCGATCTAACGAGAGGAACGGCGACAGCGACAGCGGTGGTGGGAGCGGATCGCCGGGGAGGCTGCGGACGGAACCCGATGCTCATTTCTCTCTCCTTCGCTTCTGTGGCTTTTTCGGTTCTTCGGTTCTTTTGTCTTGATTTTTTTTTGTGCGGGTCTCCTTTACTTCTTCTTTCTTCCCTAGATGTTTTTTTCTTATTATTGTTTGGGTAATATTGTGTCTGTATGTCTGTCTGTTTCCCCATTTGTCCGTATCTCCCTATCTACCCTTATATATCCCTATCTCTCCCTCCCTCTCTCCCTCTTTCTCCCTCCCGAATCTTTCTCTCACCGACAGACGGAGAAAGCTCCCACCCCCCACCCCCTACCGCACCCCGCCCTCCACCTCTCCACCTACCGACCCAAAGTGCTTGCTCTAATTTTGCAATTGCCGTGCTCCGTGCTTGAGAATCCTTATTGAATTAGTAAACCTCTTCTGGGACTTGGAGAATGTGTGTGCGCGTGAAGGCTGTATTCGTCTGTGTGTTTGTGTACATTCGTGTGCGTGCGCATCTGCAGATGTGCATTTTCCTGTGTATTCGAATATCGATGCATTATAGATATAATTTATCAATGACGTTTATACAAAAGAAGAGCAGATCTACATCAACATCTCTAATGCTAGAAGAATGTCCAAGTGTTCAAAATAAGAAAAAAACAACAACATAACAATGATAAGAGAGAAAGAGAGAGAGAGAGAGAGAGAGAGAGAGAGAGAGAGAGAGAGAGAGAGAGAGAGAGAGAGAGAGAGAGAGAGAGAGAGAGAGAGAGAGAGAGAGAGAGAGAGAGAGAGAGAGAGAGAGAGGGAACGTAGAGCGAGAGCTAAAAATAGAGAGAGAGGGGACAGGAGCTGACAAAGGGGAAACGCAGGTGTGCACAAAAATAGCGCGTGAATAATATAAGGACGGAGCACAGGTAACTCATAAAGATACCGTTGCATAGAGTCAATAAAAACGAGTAAATCTATATAAAGAAATGAAAAGACGAAACAAAAAGAAAAGAAAAAGAAAAGAAAAAAATACTATAGCCTTTAAACGACCTGCCATAGGCCTACATCCTATCATATCTATCTATTCATCTATCTTTATCCATGCAGTCGTACAGTGAGTGAGTGAAAGAGATAGATATACAGATATAGATACAGATAGATACAGATATAGATACAGATGATGAGAAAAAGAGAGACTGACAGACAGAGATGAGGAGAAGAACAGACATGTACTTAAAACGAACTCTTAACTCCCTCCGGAACACCATCCTCCACAACCCTTATTATTCTTCACAGAGATACAGCACCTCCCCCCCTCCCCTCCCCTCCAGCCCCCCCCCATACCAATCAACCTCTCCTGGGTATCGCAGTTCAATGATCACATCCTGTCTTGTCATACGTCCATCATTACCTTCAGTGACCTGTCACCCCAGTGATCAATCACTGCGATGCTTGCAACAGAAGGGAAAGGGGGGAGGGGGGGTAAGGGGGGAGGATGGAGGGGAAGGGGGAGAGGGGAGGGGGTTGGGAAGAGGATGGAGGGGGAGGGGGAGAGGATGGAGGGGGTAGGGAATAGGAGGAGGAGGGGGTAGGGAAGAGGAAGGGGAGGAGGGGGATGAGTGAGAATAGTAGGAGGAGGGGGAGGGGTGGGATATTGGAGGGAAAGAGGAAGGGGGAGGGAAGAGGAGAGGAAGGGGTGGGGAATTGGAGGGGAAGGGGTAGGGAAGAGGAGAGGATGGGATGGGGAAGAGGAGAGGAAAGAGTGAGGAATTGGAAGGGAAGGGGTAGGAAAGAGGAGGGGGGGGGGGGTACGGGAGAGGGTAGAAGGAATGGGAAAGAAGTGGGGGAGAGAAAGAAAGAAAGAAAGAAAGAAAGAAAGAAAGAGAGAGAAAGAGAGAGAGAGGAAGATGATAAGGAGAGGGGATGGGTGTGAGATGGAAGAGAGAGAACAAAAGAGA
>NW_028234407.1:4768031-4773031 GCF_977035675.1 Penaeus japonicus
CCTACTCCCTCTGCCTCTCTCTCTACGTCTCCCACTCCCGAGATCTCCCTCTTTCTCTCTCTACGTCTCCCACTCCCTCTGCCTCTCTCTCTCTACGTCTCCCACTCCCTCTGCCTCTACGTCTCCCACTCCCTCTCTCTCTCCACGTTTACCTCCCTCTCCCTCTCTCTCTACGTCCCCCACTCCCTCTCCCTCTCTCTCTACGTCTCCCACTCCCTCTCTCTCTACGTCTCCCACTCCCTCTGCCTCTCTCTCTACGTCTCCCACTCCCTCTGCCTCTCTCTCTACGTCTCCCACTCCCTCTGCCTCTCTCTCTACGTCTCCCACTCCCTCTCTCTCTACGTCTCCCACTCCCTCTCCCTCTCTCTCTACGTCTCCCACTCCCTCTCCCTCTCTCTCTACGTCTCCCACTCCCTCTCCCTCTCTCTCTACGTCTCCCACTCCCTCTCCCTCTCTCTCTACGTCTCCCACTCCCTCTCCCTCTCTCTCTACGTCTCCCACTCCCTCTCCCTCTCTCTCTACGTCTCCCTCTCCTTCTCTCTCTACTTCTCCTACTCCCTCTCCCTCTCTATCTACGTCTCATACTCCCTCTCCCTCTCTCTCTACGTCTCATACTCCCTCTCCCTCTCTCTCTACGTCTCCCACTCTCTCTCTCTCTCTCTCTACGCCTCCCACTCCCTCTCTCTCTACGTCTCCCACTCCCTTTCCCTCTACGTCACCCACTCCCTCTCCCTCTCTCTCTCCACGTTTACCTCCCTCTCCCTCTCTCTCTACGTCTCCCACTCCCTCTCCCTCTCCCTTTCTCTCACCCCCTCCCTCTCTCACCCCCAATCACCATATTCACCGACACAAGGCGATCCCCCAAAACAAAAGAGTCCTGCCGCATTTCCGTCCCTAATCCCAAATCCAGTCAAACACTAACCTAAGTCTGCCCCTGTTAGCTTAGCTAGGTGGCCGTGAAACTCTTAATGACCAAGTTCCGGTTGACGTGGTCGACAAACATGAGAGAACAGACGGGGAACATGTGAAAGTTGCACGAAAATGTTGTGTCTCTGATATAGCCTTGGGTAGGGTAGGCCTATTCCTTATTAAAGTGAAGACGCGCACTTGCACAGCCATCGTATGGGAGTTTAAGTCACACATATGGTTAACGAAACACCACTTTAAAAAAAAGAAAATAAAAAAATAATCCGTCGCAACTAACAAAAACACGAACAGAACTTGATCTAACCTATCAAATAACAAACATTACCCAGACATCACAAAAAAAAAAAAAAAAAAAAAAAAAAAAAAAAAAAAACTTGACCCCATACACGAAAATCATCACGGGGAAAAACGGACCTCCCCAAAATCACAAGGAGTTTCCAATATCAAAATAAAAATAACGACACCGAGCGTGACAAAGCGATATGAGAATCCAATAACTACAAGCGTAAAACCCCCTCCATGACGTTGCTTAGCATTATCTGGTCGATATAAGGTCTATAATGGTTGACTCTGCCCCTCTCCTGCGTTCGAGCTTGAGGCAAATCGGAATGTATACAGGACAACATAATTGCTATTTTTAATTCCGCTGAGACTAAACAGGCCAAATTGACTTGAATCTCTCGCTTGAAGTCAGTTTTTGCTTCGTTTCGTCTGATGTATGAGTACAAACAATGACTAGGTAAATATCTTCAGATTATCTTCCTCTTCCTCTTCGTCTCTCTCTCTTTCTTTCTCTCTCACTCACTCACTCACTCACTCACTCACTCACTCACTCACTCACTCACTCACTCACTCACTCCGTCTTATCTTTCTTGGCATCGAACGGCATCGCCGACATAGGCCTATTCAAAATTACATGTGGGAAATTAAGATAGGGTCTCAACATTAACTCCCTCCTCTTTGTATCATACCGCAGAAAGGGGGGGAAGGAGAGGAAGAGACTGTCCCTGTCTGAAGAGGGTGGGGGAGGGAGGGAGAGGGAGAGGTGGGAGAGATGTGTGAGAGATGTGTGAGAGATGTGTGAGAGATGTGTGAGAGAGAGGGAGAGAGGGAAAGGTGGGAGAGATATGTGTGTGTGTGAGAGAGAGAGAGAGAGGGAGAGGGAGAGGGAGAGAGAGAGAGAGAGAGGGAGAGGAGAGGGGAGGGGAGGGAAGAAGAGGAGAGAGGAGGAGGGGAGAGAGAGAGAGAGAGAGAGAGAGAGAGAGAGAGAGAGAGAGAGAGAGAGAGAGAGAGAGAGAGAGAGAGAGAGAGAGAGAGAGAAGAAACAAACAGATACACAGAAAGACAGTGAGAGACAGCGACAGAGGGAGAGTGAGAGGGAGAGGGGTGGGGGGGAGGGGGAAAGCTCTCTGATATGGCCTCAGCTCCTCCTCCCATAAGCCACACACTCACACTCATACACACACACACACTCACACACACACACACTGATATCAACTCCCCTGTAAGTTATTAATAGAGTTCATTCTTAATCCGTCCCTCGTCACCGCACTTGTAAGGCACGCAGCTGATCTCGTACGAACGAGCGAACGCAAATGTGTTACGTCGTTGTCTGCGCAGAGACCATCGTAATGAAAGGCTACACCGCACTCGGATTTAACTGAAGAAAACGATGATATATGAAACGCGATGCTCAAACTTTGCGGGTGTTTGTTTACCTAACTTTCGGCTTTGTTTTTTGTTTTTTTTTCGTGTGCGCCATTTGTTATGGTGTGTTAGGGGGGTAGGGGGGTGATTGTGATACCTTTTAAAGTAATTTGTAAAAGGTCCCGTGGTCATAAAGAAACCTAAAATAAAAGCACGGCTGGAAGTTGAACTTTCGTTTCCGCTGCCTGAGACACGTGCTTCCCGCGGCAGATGGAAACAAAACGTACCTGCCCCCCTTCGGGAGCGACTCATCCCAAAGTGCGAGGAAAGGAAAGGTTTGTGTCACGGGCGCCTCGAAGGACGGGACGGGCGGCGAGAGAGAGAGCGAGCGAGCGCTGCCTCGGTCCAGCCGCCCGGCCTTGCCCTTGGTCAGCTGACAACTCCACGTGGGAAACTCACCTCAACCTGTGGGCGGTGCGGCGGGCGTTGTGCACGAGCGTAATATGCGAGGGCGGCCCTTGGTGCACCCAGCCGCCCACATGCCGAGCACGCCCGTTCCCGGCGTGAGGGCGCAAGTCGCGCGTGCACAACCACAGCTCCTTCTTGCCCGTGAGAGGAATGTTCTCCGTGAAGGGCGCAGGGACGACGAAGGTGGCGTGGGTGTAGGAGAGGCTGTCAGGAACGAGGGTTAAAGGGGGCGTGATGAGGCTCCGGCAGGGCGCCCCCTCCGCCCCCCGCGCCGCCGTCAGCCCTGCCTCCAGCCCCCGCGACAGACCCGAGCCCCACACCTCCAACTCGGTCTCCTCGCCAGCCACCAACACATCTCTTCCGTGTTGCCAGTAGTACTTGCCTCCCGACGTAAATATCGTTTCGACTCGGGCCAGTGCGCGGCGCCCCCCGAACACCTCGCGTCCCACACACACCAGAATACACACAATCAGCTCTTTGTACGTCCACACTCCACCAGAAGCCATGTTGATCTGCCAGGCGGGAGCGAGGACGGCGCGGCATCACTGGCCACGCACATGCACGGGATCAATAAAACGTTATTCCGCCTCGTCCGCCCTCGCGATCGCCCTTGCCACCGATCGCCACTTATCTCTCGCATATCCCTAAAGAGGGCTAGTTACTCTCCCGGTTCGCAACGACCGGAAACCGTGCAAGAGAGCGAACGCGAACTTAAAACCCAACCAAAACGCCGGTTTGTTTACATCGAGAGCCCGTTTTCTGTGGTGACGCAATAGCAATGGTGGAAATATACCGGTATCCTCTGTGCATTTTAATCGATAGATTACACCCTTAATTCGCTGTCCATAAACCACCACACGGACTTTCGACAACATTTCGCAACTGCCTGTGGAGAAAACAACTGACGTAACACCATAATTAAGTAGATTACGGACGTGTTTGTATTTCTTGATCAATTATATGAGACCCCCCTTGCATCCGAGAAGTCCCAGGGAGTTGAGTGTGAATGGTCGCGCGTTTACAACACTGGCTCAATTGATTTCGTAATACAACACTTGATTATCAGATATTAGCGGTCGCCTCTGCAGATTGGGCTAAACTGTCCTGTTTAGTGAAGGCTGATCTGCATACTCCAGGGCCGGAGAAGCTTTGTTATCATTATTATCATTGTCGTTATTATTTTTCTAATTTCTCTGAATATTATTATCATTATTTTCTTTCAGATTATTATAATTGTAAGTATTATTATTATTTTCATTGTTATCATCGTTATCATTATTATTATCGTCATCATTATTATTATCATTATCATTATTATTACTATTATTATTATTATCAATATCCTCACTATTTTCTATTATAATTATCATCACTATTATTATGATTATTGTTGTCATTATTACTGTTATTATTACCAGTAGTATTGTGATTATCATTACAATCTTACTATTATTACTACCGTCATCGTTATCATCATTACTATCATGAATGTGATATTATTATTAATATCATCCTTATCGCTAAAATCCTCATCATCACTTACTGTACTAATATAATCATAACTATCATTACTATTACTATCATTGCTATTACCATAATTACTATTATCATCATCATTATACTGTTACAATCATTATCATATTTCCCTGCGTTAATGTTCCTCTATTGTCATTATTATGGTACACTGTTCTTGTAACTTCAACTTACGTCACTGCACTTTTATTGTGGTTTCCAGATAGGTAGAATAGGTTGTGGTATAGTGATAATGCTCACAATAACCTATGGTAGTGATCATGATAGCAAGAAGAAAATGACTTCTAGTAATGTTAATGAATATGATGATAAGGATGAATATTTTGTTGATGATGAAAATGATAAAAAAAGGAGCATGTTTGATAATAAATATCGTAAGTTATGATTAGTCTGATAATGATAGTGTTTGCACTGGTGATGAGAAC
>NW_028234407.1:4783031-4798031 GCF_977035675.1 Penaeus japonicus
GAAATTGAACTTTGGTTTTTAGAATTGTTTGAATGCAAATATTTCTGATATTCTTACATGTACGAAACTGCAAATGTCATGACATACTTGGGAAGAAAAATTGTACATATGATATAAAAGCTACATGTAATGGTAGCTCTGCAATTAGTTTTGATGGCATCTACCCTTCAAATGCTAATTCAGATAACTGCGCAAATACAAGTTGAACATAATCTGCATTCATGGACAAGGGTAAAACATTCAACAACAGCAAGCACTTTGTAGCAATTGGCCAGATTATAATTCCAGGAAACCCACAGTCTGTAATCATCATTAGGATTCGTATCTTTATCATCCACCTGCTTTGCTTCTTGAGGGAGTTCAAATGAGGGCGTGAGAGGAGCAAGTAGAGAAGTTCTTTGGGGTTTCTGAATGAAAAATAACATCTCAAATATCAGAATTAATATCAAATCTCAAATATTTTCCTACCATTATTTTTAAAAGGTTCTTAAATGAAAATCATCAGTAAACTATTTAATTTTTATTTCCTCAATAGTTCCTGAAAAGAAAAGAAAATACATTACTAAAACTAGAACATAGGATACATATCATACAAGGCACCATAAATAAATAAAGTTATAATTATCAACAATTCAAATTAGCAAATAAAGGTTACCTTTATAAGGCAAGTGATTATTATAATATTCTAGAAAACCACTGAAGGAAAAATTATTTTCATGAAACCAATCGAGTGATTAGTGTTTGCATTTTACATATTACTATTTTAAACAGTTCTCCACCCTCTGATATAAAGTCAGGTACGTACTTAGGTAAGATGCCATCCTTCTTTGCCAAGCGTGCAAGACAATCATCAGATTCACCCTGTAAAAAAGCATTTGAAGAAAATGTTAGATCTAAAAAAATAAATTGCACTAAAATTCTATTTCAAGGTAATTTTGCCTTGCAAGACAGATGTATGCACAAGTCTGTTGGAACAAATTCTTATAGCAAATATATAAACTATTATTCTATGTATTCTAAAAAATCTTTAACTAGATGTCATTTATCAAACCCACCATCTTCCTGATGTCTCCGCAGATGGCATAAGTCTTGTACTGTCCAGTCATGCGGCCAGTGGTTTCATCAACCTGGAAAAAATAATATTCTAAATTAAGCTCCTGTGTTAAAACCAATGGGGTCACAATCTTGTTTTCATTCTCTTAAAAGATTCTTTTAAGCATTTCAAATAATCGTTCAAATTCACCAATTCTTTTGGACTTACCTCGGCAAAGTTGATCTGGATGGAGGCATGGTCCTTGGCATAGATGATGCGGTTGGATGCCGAGCACTTGCGGGGCACGTACAGGTCAACGTATTCACCGGCGTCGTTCTGCATGATGGTGTATGTTGTGGTTACCTGTCTAAGGGGAAAATTATAATTATTACTTACATGATACAAAAAGTATTCTATAATATTTACTGTTAAACCATTGATCAGCTGTGACTAGATATACTAAAAAGTTCATTGTACCATAACTTGCAAATCAAATTTTGTAAAAATATGAAATTAAAAGTTCATAATTATATTAACATTGCCTTTCTAAGAAGGGGAAAAAAAATCCTATACCTTGCTACCATATAACAATTGGAGGAAGACAAATAACTAACAATATTCATTGCTATACCGTATTGTGAAAGCAATACAAGGGCAATTCTGTCTGGAACCAATACATTTTCCCATTTTTACCATTTTCCTAGTCATTATTATTAACCAGGTAAAGCAGGCAAAGTATTTACTCATTTCCTTGCTTGTAAAGAACCACTGAGAACTTAACAGAATTGAAAACCTTGCACTTTCATTGCTTTTCCTTTTTTAAAAATTACTCAATGAAATTAGTTCTTTATATCTAAAAGAAATACACTGTTCAATTAACACAAGGTCTTGTAACTTTTTGAGCAGTGAATTAGATTTTTCTAGTGCTGTGCAGTCTTAAACTATTTATTAAATATGAAAGTTTTATGTAAATTTAAAGTAACTGATGGTAAGCCTTTGATTGACAAGATAATGGTTTTGATCTTATCACATTGGAATGATTTTGAATCTTTTTAACCTTTGAATCCATTACTACATTAGCACAATCTCCATTCCCTATGTTAACCCCATCCTGATGAACGAGCTTTGTTTGATGTACTGTTAGAAATGAAAAAACAGCTTTCAAAGCTTTGCAATAAGACTTTGCCCAGTTTCTCTTTCTCTTTCTTACATAGTTTGCCAAGCAAAGCCTACACATCTATATAGGGCCAAAGGGTTCTAAAGCTAAACCTAGCCTTGTATTCCATACTACAACCTATGCATCCATTAGGGTAATGACAGTTTTCAACCTCCCCTCCTTCCCCAAGCATCACCAATCAATTCAATTCTTAGCATCACTAACCTAACTATCACATACCATTATATGAATATACACATCAACTATAAGGAGGATTCAATCGTAACAGTAATACAACCAATGTCTGTGAAACGGATACTTTGGTGCGACATGTTTTCTGGTCACTTAGCTTTACTGCCAGTTTACCCAACCAACATCCCTGAAGTTTTGGCTCTAAAATTAGCAATATTTTAACCTAAGGCTACATACCCTTCCTGATACCTAGTCCCACAATTACAATAGTCTCCAAACTCCCAGTGGTCTGGCAACGGCCAATTGGCATCCACCACATTTATTCTGGCAGAATAAATACTTGGATCACTTCCTTGTTTTACAAAATTTCCTGGAAGGCATACAAAGTATCTTGCCTGGTGACCTTTGCCAGAACACTGAAGGCATGATGGTTGTGGCTATCAATTGAGGCCCATTTTCTGGGTTTACTTTGACTTTCTCCATTCTTTATTTATAAGTTGTTTCAGGTGTATTTATGGCAATTACTTTTGCCTTTTTCCATGTACATGAAGTCCTTGTTTCAAGATTTACTCAGTATTTTTTTCAAACATTTTAGTAGATTTTTGTTGGTTTTAATTCTAACCTAAACTAAAATCCAATCTGTCCAGTTATGTTGGTTGATGGCCAGATACCACAATATTCCGCTTCATTGAGAATTATTTGGTACTTATGATAAGTGTATAAAAATGTACCCATTAAACTTCTGTGTAAGGTCACCCTAAAAACAACGGCATCTCTAATGATAAGACAACTTATTCTATACAACTCCACTTAAAACTTGCTGTGATCTATAGGGTCTGAAGTTCAACCATATAGCAGCAGTGCCAAGCTTTTAATGTGAATTCGATGTTAATTCTGTGCACATTTGACACTGACAAAAGACAAGAAACCTTTACTGTTGTTTATTTAATTTAATTTTATTTAATTATTTATTTAATTCTGGTAAGACAGAGCCTGGATTAGTTCCTAAGAAAATAAATTTCCAGAGGTTGACAAGCTGACAGTATATTCATAGCCATCTATTTCCTATGTCTACTTGTTACACGACTCACAGCAAATGAGTTCACACAAAGCAGGATGGTGAAAATGTGTTTAGCTTCCTGCCTAATTTATCAGAGTATGATTCTCCTTTGGTAATGTGTGTCATGATCTGAATATTTGCATACATACGCGAACAGTTAAATACATACAAGTTGTTGTATCAAAAAATTGTGCATAAATGACCTACAATACAATATAAAATTCACTTTATTCAACATGTGGATTTTGTTTGCATAAGGCCTTGTTCACACAAGGGGCTGTGCCTGCGCAGGAATAAGTGTCCTAGATGTCAGAAACAAGAAGTTTTAGCAATGTTAAGCCACACTGAGGAGTATGGCAGCTACATGCACAAGACCACAAACCACCCGTAAGGACCTATACTTTTAACGCATGTACATTTGCACATTTCCTACAACCTGAATGAATGAAACCTGAAACCTGGTCACAAACTGGCTTATTTTCCAGATTAGAGAAAAACCATGGGTCCAGCAGGTTGGCTTTCACCACGACCAGGTAATTTCAGTATTACTGGATAAAGACGCAACCACCCGGAGCGAAAATACAAACCTTTCGGCATGACGTACCTTTAATTATGACATACCATAATACCCTTTTCTTCCGTGAAAGGTTTCCAATGGAAATGAGTAGCGAATCTGAACAAAGCACAATGAAAACTACCAGAAAAATATTGTGTCATGCCTAGAGGGTTGGTTGCGTCTTTGTCCAAATTTACCGTAATTTCCACATCAGCCCCAGCCATTTCAAGGGGTTACTTACGGCTTAGTAACAATATAGGCCCCCACAGGCACTAGCCCTCCATGAGAACACAGCCAAAGAATAGAAGTTTGTTTGCCATATATTGGTCAGTCAATTACATTCACTATAATTCTTCCATAAATAACTTAACAATACGTCAAATATTAACTCATCTGAGATATAGATACTGAATCCCTCATGTATAGTAAATTACGAACGGGGAATTGAAGGAAATAGAAAAAAAAAACTGACATATAAACAAAAATCATCGTCTATAAAACCTAAAATTTTCTTACCGATCAATATTTGAAATATTTTCCTAGGTTAATAAAGAACGTACCATGAAGGCAACAAAGAGAGCGAGAAAGTTAACAAATCCAGGAGAAAAACACAGCAGAAAGCATGGCCAACCAAAGCCAGAATGAAAACACCAACGTCTTCACGCATTTTAACAAGTATTCCCCTCATATTCCACACTATTTCTACACCCACATTAATAAACCCCTTTCCCTCTATCATCCTACCTACTCTACCAAGACTCTTCGCGTCTCAAACGGCGAAATAAACGGAAAATCGACTCAGGACACGTGAATAACTCACCGCTTACAGCAAGGTCCAACTGGAGAAGAACAAATGACGAGCGAGATGCGCAATCGTCCGCTCGCCTCGTCGTATTATGGGACTTTTGGTTTGAGTTTTAACTGTGATCTTATTCATTTCTTGACCTGATTTTAGTATAGATATGTTTTTGTATTTGATATCGGGTTGGGGGTGAATTGTGGGGTTTAAGGATATGATGTTGATTGTTTTAAGAGGAATGAGACAATTTGAAAATTTTGACTTGATTATTTCTAATATTATTTTGATTTTAGGCCATTGCTGGAGAAAATCAGTATATGATATAACCGACACAACTTACATACACAAATAATCATAATTTATTATCTAATAAAACCTCGTATTTGTATTAATATTGTATATAACTTTTTCCAATCACTCTTGGGGTCTTTCAGTCTAACCTGAATGTTAGCTTCTCTCTCTCTTGTCTGTGTTTATTCTCTCTTGCTCCCTCTGTCTGTCTGTCTGTCTCTCATGTATGTCTATTCTCTGCCTCTCTTTCTCTCATGTTTGTCTATTCTCTGTCTCTCTTATGTTTGTCTATTCTGTCTCTCTTTCTCTCATGTTTGTCTATTGTCTCTCTTTCTCTCATGTTTGTCTATTCTGTCTCTCTTTCTCTCATGTTTGTCTATTCTCTCTCTTTCTCTCATGTTTATCTATTTTCTGTCTCTCTTTCTCATGTTTGTCTATTCTGTCTCTCTTTCTCTCATGTTTGTCTATTCTCTCTTTCTCTCATGTTTATCTACTCTCTGTCTCTCTTTCTCATGTTTGTCTATTCTCTGTCTCTCTTTCTCTCAAGTTTGTCTATTCTGTCTCTCTTTCTCTCATGTTTGTCTATTTTCTCTTTCTCTCATGTTTATCTATTTTCTGTCTCTCTTTCTCTCGTTTGTCTATTCTGTCTCTCTTTCTCTCATGTTTGTCTATTCTGTCTCTCTTTCTCTCATGTTTGTCTATTCTGTCTTTCTTTCTCTCATGTTTGTCTATTCTCTGTCTCTCTTTCTCTCATGTTTGTCTATTCTGTCTCTCTTTCTCTCATGTTTGTCTATTCTCTTTCTCTCATGTTTATCTATTCTCTGTCTCTCTTTCTCATGTTTGTCTATTCTCTGTCTCTCTTTCTCTCAAGTTTGTCTATTCTCTGTCTCTCTTTCTCTCAAGTTTGTCTATTCTGTCTCTCTTTCTCATGTTTGTCTATTCTGTCTCTCTTTCTCATGTTTGTCTATTCTCTCTTTCTCTCATGTTTGTCTATTCTGTCTCTCTTTCTCTCTCATGTTTGTCTATTCTGTCTATCTTTCTCTTCCCTTTATTCATGATAGCTTTGACTCTGCAGTAAAATGTCTTTTCCCTCTTCCTTATTCTTGTATTCTTTCCTATCTTTCTTGATGTTTTCCTTTCTTTATATATCTTCTATGCCTTGTTAATTTCCTGTGATATTTCACTTTTTATTTCATTTCATATACAGAATTTGATAAGGAAAATGGATAGAGATTTATGAAAAGTGTGCATGATTGACTGTTTACTTGTAACATCAAGCAATGTCATATTTCGAATCCTTAAAGAAGGCAAACAATCTTATGTTAAATCCAATGGTTCTGAGAACTTTAACAAGTTTTAATTGCAGGATCATTTTCTTTCATATTGGGTTTACAGCAAGTGGAAGCTCATTTTAAACAGCTTTCTTTGAAATCTAACACTTGTCAACTAATTCTGATATTCTATCCTCTTTCAAGTGAATATTTTTTAGAGCAAGGATATTGCATCTTTCACATTTTATAACCAAAATGTTTATCTTCAATATGTGCCGTTCTTCTAAATCCATCATACTAATTTACTCAAGGTTACACTTCTTGGCTTTCTTTATTGATTGAAATTATAGCCATTGGAAATACGTGTAAATATACACCAACTTATAAAAAAATCCAAAAAACATAGTAATCATAATATTCACTGTGTAATTAGTCTCCATAAAATAAAAATTCATTAAATATCCATTCATACTGATAGTATGTATTGTACTCATATACTTTGTCTTAAGTCTCATGAATAAATAAACTTTAATCATCATCCTGTAATCTTAAAACAAAAAATAACTCCAAAGGAATTCAATAAAACCATTCTTTTTATCTCTTCGAAATATATAATATTCACAGCTTCAACTCTTTCTTTCTCACATTGCACAACCAACGAACAAACCGAAAAACACGTTTATTCTCCGTCTTCCTAACCAGTCTTATCCGAGCTGAAACTTCCAGTCAGGGATAAATAATGACGATGAGATCAGTAATTTAGAGATATATGTTTTTTTTTTAAAGGTAAATAAGAATATATCTGACAACAATACCTAATATAAAAGAGAATATTATGTACACATGAGCAAGCTAACAGTAAACCTAGTCATCATAAAAGTTGAAAACATTTCTTAATGCTAATTTCATTTGCTTTTCACTCGCATCCACTTCAAAAGACCTTTTTGATTTTCTTCCTATACATTGATACACACACACATATATATATTTCCTTCTGATTGCTCCAAAACTTGTTATCAGTACATTTAAAGCATTCTACACTTTCTTTTACACCCTCTCACACCTTGTGAACACCTATTCTAGGGAACATTATATATGGGTGTTACAATTCTATATAAACACTGGTAAAATATCATAATGGTGTACATGCATCAAAATTGGACAATAGGTAATGAGATATCTAAATCTACACCCAAAAAATATGTAGGCTTGAGATTTTAAAACAATTAGTCAAAGCATTAATAGATTTTTTTTTCATCTGAGATTAATGGATACTTTATGAATGAAAATTCCACTTGAGACAACACATAGTAAAATTTGTAATCTAAGTTGAAATATCACTCAAATACGAAAATATATATAGATTCACAATTAACAATATCTGTACAACAAAAGTATGAGAAATATCTTATAACCCTGACGCACAGTTGGATATCACTAAATACTGATAAATGCCATGTACAAGAACCATTTTCCCTAAATCAAAACATCAAAGTAAAGATTGAAAAATGAAAAAAGAAAAAAAAAAGAGAGGAAAATTTGGTTTTGAACAATAACCAGCAGTTCCTGCATATAGTTCTACATGTGTCAAGATTGTTAGTAACACAATGACTGATCCCCCATCATCAGAAACTGAAGTATATTTGACAAAACCTTTTCCTTCTAGTTTATGAATGGGAGGAGATGTTCATGCAAAATAAGAGAGAAGCATCACAGCACCAGATAATTATTCATACAAGTACTCTGACTTTCCTGGACATATAATGAGTCATAAAACACTTAATTGATTGGAATACAAAACTGACATGTACAAATAACCAACACACACTCAAATAATCTTAAGGAACACACTCACATAACCTACACAAACACACTCTTTACACAGCTGCATGAACTTCTACATCTGTATAGCATACAAAATTTCTTTTTAATCACTGAATTTCCATATCTGCTCAAATCTATGAAGATACTGCTTCTTCACAGTTACTAACTGGATTCTGTTCACAGTAAAAAAAGAAAGAAAAAAAAAAAAGGGTGGAATGTAAACTTTATATTAATATACTCAATTCAATAATTCTTTTAGTGCAAACCTTATGCACCTTTTTCTTTTCTTTTAAGACAATTTTTATCCCCATCTCCTTTTCATGGAATTCCAGGAAATGTGTTTGAATCAACCTCTAACCAAAGGCAAAGCACAATAAAGTCTCATATTTCTATTCCTCGTCTGATTCTGCGGCATTGAACAAGTCAATCAAATTTCTTGAGGTTAGGTTGAGCGGCTGCACAGGTTCCTCTTGCTCAACGTTTCTTTGAGGACTTGGGGTGTTTGCTGTGGAGGAGTTGAAGCTCGTGCTCTCGTTCAATCGCTGGTTGAAGGGTCGTCCCATTCTAGGCAGAGTAACGCGGCGACGGATAAAGGTCGGACTATCATTTATTCTTGGGCTCGCATTGCAGCTAGAAGGGAGAAACAAGTTATTTATATGATAGCTAAGATTGCACTGTAGCTGCTAGAAAGAAGAAACAAATGACTGAAACTTTGACTGTATTTTCCAAAGCTATAGTAGGGCAAGGATGACTGGCATCTGTTCCTGTCAATCGATGATGGATTAATATAAAATATAAAAATAAACAATAACAAGAATAAATTCTTTTCTAAACTGATATGAAAACTGCAGAAGTTAACCATTCTCAGACAGGCTACACATGAAGACATGCAGCCTGGGGTAGGCATATCTAAATCTATATTTCCTATTACTTCCTTGACTTTTAGTATGATATGAGTCTATTTTTTGTATAATAGCACTGTGATATTAATTAGCATTTAGTTACACATAGTTACACAACTGAAGGAATAAATTGCTTATAATTTCAACAACAGAAAATATGCAGTATAGAAGCAGTCCCCCCTTTAAAAAACTGATGCAGAAGGGTTCAGTAATAAATCTTCTTAAATGTGAATGAAAACATAGCTCAAATGATAATTATTATATTTAGTTATTCCACATCTTTGTCTTTATCTCTGTCTAAGTTGCAATAATATAATTCAACTTCAGTTCCAGCAAAGCAAACAAGTTGCTACCAGTATGCAGTTTAACGTCTACTTGAAGTATCTCAGGGTAGGTTTCCTCCCTGATAACAATGACTCACCTAGTCCTTGCACAAGGTGAGCCCTCAAAGAAGTCAGGCTGCTTCTTGAAGTGTGAGGATATAGGCGTGGAATTACCGAAGAACCTGTTGCTGAGGAACTGGTTGGTCTCACTGCTTGATGTGGAGATATCGCTCAGGGGCTGCGCTAGGCTGTGGTCGTCCAAGCCTTCTTCTGCAGGTTGCGAAGATTATATATTATTTATGGGTGGATAGGACTAATACAAAAATAAGAAAGATGCGCACGGAAAAAAAGTGATTAATCCCTGAGAAAATCATAAGGAAAATACATCTTATAAAAATCTATATTACTACATGATATGGAAGAAACATGAGAGAAAATACACAAAACACACACACAAAAAAAAATCATACCATCAGAAAATCCCATAGTGAAGTCTGAATCAGAATTATTCATTTTGGACTTGTTGGGCGAGTCTCCAGAAGAACTTCTCCTCTTGCGCAGTCTGGTGATGGGGAGGGCCACAAAAGCAAAGAACGACATCACATAGAGCCAAATTCGCAACAGGAGCCCTTTGGCCTTCATGAGCTGTAGGATCAAAATAAAATTTGTTTTCAATTTTGCTGACATCTCAAAAGTGGGTTACTATTATCATATAAGGGTTTCACATTGATTTTTTCTTCTTCTGGTTTTCTGAGATGTGTCTTTCCTATGTTAAAAAAATTAAAATGGTTTGGAACTAGGAAAGAAAATTGTCATCGGTCTCACAATGATAGCTGTCCATTTTTTTTTTTTGGCCTTTTCCTCAAATGTTAAATCATACTATTATGCAAGTAGGTGCTTCATCTATCAGAACTCTGCTAAAGTATTGCTGCCTATATGACCAGAAAGAAAAATAGGAGGATAATGTCTATGATCAAGAAAACAAATGAATAGAAAATTAAATAACTAAAAATACAACAACAACAACACCAATAATAACTCACAGATATCCTGAAGAAGTCTTTCACCCTTTTGCGAAGGAGAATGTGTTGTATAACACGAAGATTAAGGGCTTGATCTGCTGTGAGTCTTTCTGAGGGGTTTGGTCTCAATAGCCCTGTCAATAATGACTGCAAATCACTGGAGAGAGCTGTTGGGAAAAATGTTGATTTCATTGGTGAGAAGATCATAATACTTGTAAAGAAGAGAGACATACATAAGAGAGAATGAAACTGTTTATCATTTAATATGTGAAAAAAGAAGGAAAAAAGAAAGAAAGAAGAAGAAGAAAAAAACAAACAAAAAAAAACACAGGTATTATGGGAGAAATATGATTGCATTTGAGGAATTTTGGAGAGAAGTACAAAAATATAAAGCATGGAATATTAGAAAAGCAAAAGATGTTCATAAGCAATGATAACAATTAAGAAGAAGGAAAAAGCTGAAAAGAGAGAATGAGAGAGAGACAACAAATTACTACAAAACCTCTAAAAATAAAATAAAAATCACTCACAATTTGCAACAGGGGGCAACTTGCCCTGCCTGAGTGACTGCCACATATCCCCCTGCTTGGGAAGGTCCAGGTCAGTGGCCAGTTCGAGGATGGTCATCCCTAGACTGAAAATGTCAGCTGACGAGCCAAACTGGAGATTCATCACCTCTGGGGCCAGGTACTTGGGATCACCCTCCATCGCTTCCTTCACGGGACCCTGTTAGTAGGAAGGGAAGGGTGTTTGTGGGATTTGTGAATAAGTATGAATTTTGGTAAGGTCGGTATATGCATCTATTTTTCTCTGTTCATCTTTAAAGGAAAGGGAGGAATAATTGAAGTAAAAATTGATGGAAATTTGAATGTCATCTTTGAGTCCACTAAATAAAAAACAGAATGAAGAATGAATATAAGAGGAAAGACTTGGAAACAGATAATAAGCATAATAAGTATAAAACTAAAGATAAGAATATGAAGGAAAAGAGATTTTCCAAAGCAAACTCTATAGCAAGTTTCTGACTGACTTACCAAAATGTTCCTGAAAGCATGATGGCAAAGATAAAAGTGAAATTATAAATAAGCTTAAATGATGAAATGATGACAAATAATTTCAACAGAAAAAAAATACAGCAAAAGGATAAACTAATAGCTTTCAGATCATTTAACAAATCTCATTCTCACATCCAGTCTAACGTATAAGAACTGTGGAAAATCACATTACCTGAGATGTTTCAATGACTAGACCAAAGTCGCCAAGCTTGCATAGCCCATCGTAGCCAATAAATATGTTTTCTGGTTTGATGTCCATGTGCACCAAATGATGTTTGTGTAAGTGACTTACACCCTAGAAATTAAAGAGAAATATATATAATTAGTTACTTATTTGTAATGAATAGTTCTAGTGAAAGTATACATGTGAAGGAAATGTTGACACCCTCAACCCTTCCGAGATGGGCCACGTCTTAAGATGTTAGGCCTTGGTTGGGCTTATTAAGATCTTATTTTTTCTATTCCTTTTTAGACTTATGCTATGATATATGTGTGTATGTGATTTGTTACACACCATGGGGTGCAATAAAAAAATGTAATTGCACACTTTATGTGTTAAATATGTAACTCCTACTTCCTTTCTCCTTCCTCTTCCTTCACTCACTCTCCTTGTCCCTTCCTCCACTATGTCTGATTTTCTCCTTCTCTGTCTGTCTCTCATACCTGTAACAAATCGACTAGATAATCCCAAACAACGCTCTCTGGAAGATCATGTCTGTCTTCAGCCATGTCTGCTAGTGACGTGCGGCAAACTTCTGTCAAAAGGTACAGATGTTGCCGCTCTTCCCAAGCACGGTAGAACTCGACACAGTTTTTGTGCTTTGGGAGTTTCTCGTGTTTCTGAACTTCCTCCATTCTTCTCCGCCTGTAAAATAGAGAAGAGAAAGTTTAGCTGATAGCTTTATGTTGAGAAAGCATAGAGTGAAATATGCAAATATAGTATTAACTCCTAAAGCAAGATAGATGGCAGTTGTCACACTCAGGAAAGAAGAAAGAATAGCAAGAGGTTTCACTGTCACTGTTTCCACTTATTTAGAAATGGTCTTTAAATCTCACTTTCTCATTCTGTGTGGAGAAATAATATAGTACTATTGTGTTATAGTGTGGATGGTACACATGGCAAAAGATTTACATTTTCTATTTTTTATTTGTGACTTACTAAGTCTCTGGTCTTGCTTTTTTCCTATCTTGCGTACATATATAGCTTTGCATGATCTTCCCCTAAGGGTTTAAATAGATCATGTATAGATGAATATTGATAACAGACAACTTATTTGTTTATTTAAAAAAAATATACAATGGTCAGTATAAACAATGAGTGAAATATTAATTTTAAGGAAATTTTATACAAAGTCCAAATACTATAAATATATTTACCTGTCGCCTTCCCCTCGAAATCTCAATAGGGTTCGCTTGCACGCATACTGTTTTCCATCCTCTTTACTGCGGACTCGGTACACCTCCCCAAAGGATCCCACACCAAGTTTTTCTTCAATGGTATAACACTGTTCAAAGTATAGTGCTGGTTTCTCTGCACTGTATAGTGGACTCTGTAGTATAAAAGCTGTCAGGAGAGAGAGAGGGCACACTGTTATTACCAAAATAGATTATTAACAAAACAAACAAACTTGAATTGCTTATGTTCAATCAGCACTGCAGTTTAATCAAAATGACAACTAGATTAAATATTCTTTCTGTATCAAGATCTCATGATACTTACATGTGTCAGAATCATCCCTGAAGGATACTGGCTGGGGTCGGTCATAGTCACTGATGCGCGGGAATATTCTCGTGACTGGGCAGCTTTTCACTGGGGCTTTTGGGGGTGGAGCAAATTTTGGTGTACCTCGAGACTGAAATGTTAAGATAACACTGTAAACTCATTCGTAGATTAGGTAACCTTCAATGCTGCATCAGCACTTAAGTTCATTTGCAGTGTATAAGTGTCCTGAGATGTGTAAGCTACGGGCAAGGAGTTAGTATCTGTTTTCTTTCTGTGTAATTCATCACTTAAAGAGTAACTTGACCCATTCGCGCCACATGATGTGCTGACATTTTTTGTGGTTTTTGTGTCAGACACTGGTGACAAGGTATTTGGTCATGGCCGACGCTCGGGGTGAGCGAGCGGACAGCCCAGGCTTGTGGCTAGTGCGCCCGAAAATCCTGAGGTATTAGGCCTATGCATTTGAAAACCCTGACATTGTGATCATTCAAAGCCGGAATTGCCCCGGTGTGAATGGGTTACATAATAATTAATCTCTTTGAAAGAGTAACTTAAATAATACTTAATCTCTTAACTAAAATGTGTAGTATCTTTATCTCAAGAGTTTTGACTTCCTTTACACTCTTATTCACAATTCAAGTTAAAATCCAAACAATGAAAGTAGAACATCTTAACCAATAGATCTCACTAGCATACACATCTTCAAGCCTTTTAAATTGGGAATAAGTGAAATTTCCCCCCACTGTTCAAGATGTATGTATGGCTATATACTTTTTCAGATATTTCTTTTGCCAGGTATGCTAATAAACACAAATCATAAAATACATATCAATGAACTCAAAATTGTGACTCATCATTGAATTCTTGAAAGGTATGATTTAAAACAATTCAAAGATAAATGGGTGAGTTGAAGTGGAAACTGTAAATAACAAAACATATAAATCAGAGTACATAACTTTACAATACATTATTCACTTTGAAGTCCAAACTTCATCCTGGGCTTTGGCATCAAAGAGGGAAAAAGTTTTATGAATTTCCACGTATATCCGTCACTTGTCTCGTGCTGATTGAAACTCAAGCATAGGCCAATAAACGCCGTGCATTCTGGCGAGATGGAGCTTGTACACCTCCCTGGCAATTTATAATCAATTACGAGACCAATCCAAGTCCCGTCTTACCAAAATACACGTGGATGAGATTTAGCAACCTATGCCAAAGGACGGGAGGTCCGGTAAACATTTGACACCGCTCCACTATCAATTTAGACTTGAGATTGTAAGCCTTGTTAATAAGATTACATTAAGTTTCAAGTAGGCTTGGACAGAGAACATCTTATGTAACTCTGAGAAGAAGTTTTGTTGTTAAAGCCACAGTTTATGTCTCGTAAACATTACCCTAATCATTTAGTGTTATATTCAATAACTCAAATGAACTAATTACACTGTATATTTCAGCAAAATGTATTCATCATGTAAAAACAAAATAAAAAGGAAAAGCAACTCGAACAATAACCTTTCTACATAATCCCAAATCATCAAGATTTTTTTTTTTTTTTTTTCAAAATCTCTCAATCTCTCCGAAGCTCCCATGGCCACATACGAAAAAAATAAAACCCATCCTAAACCATTATCCAATCGGCTTTCACACCACCCCCACCCGAAAATACACAAAACCAAAATCTCCCAGCGAAAAAATCCTCGCCATTCAACCACCGAAAATCCAAAAAAATCCGAAAACAAAACCACCGAGCCTTCAAGGTCACATCCGCAACGGGAAAAATTACCGGGCGCCTC
>NW_028234407.1:4800531-4805531 GCF_977035675.1 Penaeus japonicus
AGCAATAAAGGGAGACATCATTATACACAAGAACAAGATACGGAAATGTGGAGAAGGTCAAGTTCTGGGAAGAATTAGATGAAGAGCTCAGGTCAGAGGTGAGGTTAAAGGTCAGCGAAAATGACGAAGGAAGAAAAGAAATAGCGAAAGTATAGGATGGGGACAAAAAATGATGAGGGAGAGATCTTTGTGCCTTTGCGACGACCCATTGTGAATGCCATCCTCAAGAACTACATGGAACATCACATTGCATTCCATATTAGGAAACTATGCAAAGAGCAACGTCAGAGATCGCTAAATTATTTCAGGGGAAAGTGTTAAAGCAGCATAGGCCACTGATTTGCAAGATAGTAAGCAAGAAAAGAGCAAACGAGAAATACAGAGACAAACCACTAGACACTGAAAGAGTAGAGCGAGTAGTTTCAGAAGAGATAAGCAAGACATGAATCCATAAGAAGACGGCGGTAAATGTACTTAGGAGAACATCAAGAAAGTGCAAACCGGAAGAAGCAAATGGTACCACAGTGGATCCAAGCAAAGGAAATAGTAAATAGGAAGCTTGTTAGGAACAATAAGAAAACAAAGCCACATACATACAGTAGAGGGGCAGGATACCTTCATCAACTATTGTCATTACTCAAGTGTCCGTTTCTAACTCTCTGTAACCATGTTCTTTGACAATTATTAACATGCGCAACACATCGTGCTAGAAAGAAAATATTAAGCGCCAGGAAACAATGAGATTGAGGCTGCCATTGGCATTCACATTTTGTCACAATTTTTGGGACAGATTTATACTAACATTAGATCATCAGCAGTGTTACTGAACAGTCTACCTGAATCAATGTTTACATGGATAATTCGATCAGTGATACTCAATTCAGATACACGCTTGAAAAAGATATTCGGAGGATATGAGGAAACTCCACAGCTGAAGTTTCTTTTAGTAAACGTAGCCTATTTCGGGATTTGCTTATCTGAATTCCACCTAGTACATCAATCTCATCAACTTTCCAATTAAGAAGTAACACAGAGGGATTCTTTACCATGTTTTTTTTTCGAAAAATATCACAGAGAGGATGACAAGAACTCTACTGAACTGCTGCTCTTGTATATATATAAACAATTTGATATTTGGTGATGTATTGGAGACTCATCTTAGCCACAACACACCGGTTTTCTAGTGTTAATTTCTCTTCTTAGGTGATGCCAACCATTATGGAAATCCTGGAACACGTACGCAAAACGATGATGCAAACACAGTAAAGTATGATAAGTTGAAACCTTCTGCAAACCTCCTGCAAATGGACTTTCACCATCAGTGTCAAATTTATCAAGTTGTTCTTGTAAGCACTGACTCTCGTTGTATAAATAGTGTCAGTTAAGTCCCCCAAATAATCCAAGAGGTCTATGAGAGCCAGATGAACCCCGACTCCCATCACCTCCTAAGGCTTTTTGCGTTAGAGGAATTCATAGAACAGTCACATTGCGGCACCATAAGATATCAAAACAAAACACCTGCATACTATATCCAAAGAAGATTCGCCAGAAGAAAAGTCTATTACCTATTTGTAACCCACATGATTTGGTAATCTTAAAGACACATAATTCTAAGACCAGCGTAAAGGCCCATGGTAGATACAGGACAAGGTGGATTCCAAACACTATGTATAAGACACTGCTCTTAGAACTGGACTGATTTTTAAAAAAACTTTCGCAATCCTAGCAGAAAACATTTAGTCTAATTGTCTGTGATCATGCAATTTGGTTATTGGGTTATCAAGGCCTTCAACAGTGGAATAAGTTGATGCAAGGGATGATTATTATGCTATAGTTGCGTACGGTAAATTATTCCAAAAAGTCACGCCCCACATCTATTAAAGGTAGTTGACTGGTTCATAAACAGTGTTCGTATTGCTATCCATATTTTCAATCCAAGTGGGTTCACAGATTATGATCAAACCTGTTCATCTGCGTAATGCTATGGAAGAATTAACAATACAAAAATCATTCTAAGATAACGTTCAAATATTAAACAAAGTTTTCGAATGAAGCTTATTATTATTTTTTTGTTTTAGAGCAAATATAGAGACTATCTAGTGAACTATATTTTGCTACATATATCCCATATCATTAGGTAATATATAAATCTTAACGCAATCACCAGTTATATGACTATAACTATAACTACATAACCACTAGGGCCTGTATTGTGCTGTCCTTGTAAGCTGATAAAAAAAAGGAAAAAATGAACACACTTATTGTATGAATTCTTCACCCTCTTCACTTTCTTCCTATTGTCATCATTATCATCATCATCATAACACAATAATACTTAATCAAAGTCAAAGTTTATTGCTTTATTGACCTCCATGACCCTGAGAAGCTATCAATCTGTTAGAGGGGGGAGGGGGTGATTTCTCATTAATGAAAAACTATAATCAATGATGAAAAAATATTCATTAGATCTAAAACTGCGTAGACTTGGCGTTTATAATCGTTTGATAGTCATAAAGCAAGTATATATACACGTAATGTTGAGACTCTGTTGATGATGTTGTTGAGAATTTTATGATGGGAAATAAATAGTTGAAAAGTCTTGCATTTCTCATTGGAAATCCTACTCTGGGAGAATCAAAAGATTTGTATAGATGCGGAAGGACTCTGTATGAATAATCCATATATGGTGTAGTCAACTTAGAGCAGAATATGAAGAAAAATTGAATGCAGGATTGAATATTGTTCATAGCATCAATAAAATGAAATAGTACCGATAAATGGCAGAAAATTGAGTAGACGAAATACACCAAACGCTGGACAATGATGACAAGATTTATAAAGACGGAAGTGATTAATAAAGACTCATATCTCTTTATAGATAACAGGATAACACTGGCACTACCTTAATCACACGAAATCAGCTGGCGATAGATTCCAAAACTATATTTACGTCTGATTAGGTGAAGTTACATGTTGATATCCAAACTGATATCAATTTTGACGAAAATGCTTGAACGATGAAGAATGAGGTGTATGATCATTGCATATAGAATCTTAAACAGGCAAAAAAATGATATAAAAAGTGAGATTGTAATATGATGAAGTAAGATGGATGAAGTTGTTAAGACGAATTGGCATAGAGAAACATTTATATCTAGTGATGAATCATGAAGAAGGGTAAAAGTAATTGGAAAGATTCTATGTTAATGAAAATTAGATTAGGATACAGAGATATCATTAGGTGTAAAGGCGAGTGATTAAAACAAGAAAAAAAAGTGTACAGGCTGCCAAGATCACATATATTGATGCACAATATAACGCGGTATCCGTTACTTAATAAATATAAAAATATCCAAAAACAAGCTAAATGATTATTTAGGAAATGATCGAACAGATGCTATGCTAAAGAGATACATGAAATTCATACCAAGAACATATATTTATAAGTTATATTTCGATCTATATATGAGTATATGGCAGATAAACCCACTATACACAAAACAGATTTATTGAAAATGAGACAACAGTTTCAAGATCCATCTGGATCCCATCTTCAGGTTTGAAGAGGAAGAGAACAAGAGGGTATATAAAAGGGTAAAGGGGGGAGTAACACGGTGCAAGAAGGTCAAGCGAGGACAGGAGAACGGAAACGGAGGCGGCGGCGGAACAGCGAACGGAACCGGGGCAGGTCATGTCAGGTCATAGGGTCCGGCGGTCTGTGTGAAGGGTGTCCGGGGTAAGGCAACAAGCGGAGAATGTGCGAGGATAGAAGACCGTCAGCAGGAGAAAAAACACTGTTAAGACTAAAATTCGGCAGCCTGTTAATGAGAGAAGATTCCACCAATCTGCGGGCATGGACATCAGCGGAAGGGAACAGAATGCGGGCAGCTGACCAATCTATGCGATGTCCTGTGTCCCATTGGTGGCAGAAGAGAGCGTTGTTGGTGTGTCCCCTGGAAACGGCGTACCTGTGTTGGGACACACGTTTGTTGAGACAAGCGCCGGTCTCCCCGAAGTATTGCTTCTCACAGGAGGAGCAGGGGATGGCATAGGTGCCTATCTTGGCAGACGAAGGAGGACGGGTGTGGACCAGGTTGCGGCGGAGAGTGTTGACCTGGCGAAAGGTAAGCCTGCAGTTGAGAGGGTGCAGCGAGCGACGAAGAGAGTGGATTTCCTCGGTATAAGGAAGGCTGAGGACAGGCAGGTGAGAAGTCTCTCTGGGGAGAGGATCCTGGTAGAAGGTACGGCGGGCGTTGGAGAGCGCGGCGTCAAGGACGAAGCGAGGGTACCCCAGCTTGCCGAAGGATCGACGAAGAAAATCGATCTCTTCATCCAGGTGCTGTGGGTCACATATGTGGAGAGCACGGAGAAAGAGAGACGTGGCGACACCTCTCTTAACATGGAGAGGGTGGTAGGAGAAGAAGTGTATATACATCCCGCTGTGCATGGGTTTTCTATACACTGAAAAAGAGAAGGAGTCACCTGAGCGGTGGATTAAGGTGTCCAAGAAGGGGAGCTGATCGTCTACCTCCCATTCAACCTTGAAACGAATGGACGGAGAGAGAGAATTCAGCTTATCCAGGAAGTCCGGGAAGAGAGCAGGATCATGGGGCAAGAGGGCAAAGACGTCGTCGACGTATCTCAGCCAAATAGCAGGACGAAGGGAGATGGAGGGAAGAAGCTCAGCCTCGAAGTACTCCATGAACAGGTTGGCCAAGACAGGAGAAAGGGGAGAGCCCATGGCGACACCGAAGATCTGAGAGTAGAAACGTCCTTCGAAAGAGAAGGAGTTGGAATCCACACACAGACGGATCAGCTGAAGAAAGACGTCAGTAGGCAGTGGAAGGCGGGGGTCCTCAGGGAGAAGATTCCTCTGCAGGAAGGCAAGGACATCGTCGAGCGGGACGTTCGTGAATAGAGATTCGACGTCCAGACTCATCCTGGTCGAGGGCGTGACCCCACGAACACGGGCGATGAAGTCCTGTGAGTGGCGAAGGTGG
>NW_028234407.1:4833031-4840531 GCF_977035675.1 Penaeus japonicus
TATATATATATATATATATATATATATATATGTGTATGTAGATATATATATATCAGTATGCATGTATAAAACGAAAAAAAAGCAAAAAATACAGAAAAAAATACCTTCTTTAGGCCTAAACCGGAGAGAGTATAATAAAAGCATTGATAAACATCACGGAACATCACGTGAACATCGGTTGGATCACAAGCCCCGAGGGAGTCACGCATCGTAACTGACTCTCAAAGGGAATTGGATCCCCTCCTTTTTTAGTGTGGATCGTCTTTTCGTGTTTTGTTTATTTATTTATCTATTTTGGGAGATTTTGGCGGTTCATTTATGTATTTCGTGTCTTTAGTGTTTGTGTTTTCAGTTTCGAGTGTTGGATCTCCTTACATATCCTCTTTATATCTTTTGTTTTTTATTTGCACCTCGGAGAAAAAATGTGAAATTGATATTATTGGAATAGAATAGAATCTTAGCAGAAGACTTTTTCGTGACGTCATCAATATCGTCGCTTGATATGACGTCACAGAAGTAGAAGCATAAACAATCGTATTGAATAACCTTAAAAAAAATTGTCTTTAGTGATCAATTTACTTTTCAATTGCTTCATTTATCATGTTCATGGCTCTGCGAATCCTGGCTTTACGAAAGGTATTAGTAGTGATACCACGAATATTCTGATATTCATAGAAGTATAATGAACTTTGTAATATATTAGCCAGATTTTCTCGGAAAGACGAAATTATCACTGACTGCAGAATAGCTCAATTAAATTACTATAAACGCTTTAATAAAGTGTATAATCAAAAGGTGGTAGACTAAACAAGCACTTCGATCATAAACAGTCTGATTTTGGCCAATGGTCTGTTAAACTTTGCCATGACTTTTTAGTATAAATGTCCAACGCAAGGGCCCATATATCTTTCTGTTATAAAACTTCTAATTGAAATTTAAATTTTATTGGAGTTGATCTTATATTTTCTCGTCGAAGCTTATTTCAAAGAGGATTTGATACCATCGGTTTTGGCGCCATTTTTTTGAGCGTCGAATCGCCCTTTCGTATTTAGTACTTTTAGAGAAGACATTTTTTTTCATTCTTCTCCGACTGCCTTGTCAAAATATGTCAATCTAACTTTGTGTCCTCTTATTTATCACATGTCTATGATTTATCAATCAGTTATACAGAGATTTATTAATTTAATCCCAAAATTTAGAAGCGGTCCCTATTTTGAATGCATTATTTCGCTGATTTTATCTCAACAAACGATGTCAGTCAAAGCCATTTCCTAATCATCTATCATCAATTTATCATCCATAAACTAGTGAGTCATTTATTCCCTAAAATTAATTACAACTTCGACATTCATCATTTATTTATCAATCATACGACGCTTTAATCTTAATCGATTGCTTTCATCTTTCATCTTTCTTTTTTTTACCTATCTATCTAATGAATCTCAATCTATTCCTTTTTCCATTCCTTTTTCTACTTACATACCTCTTGTCATTATCAATAATATTACCTATCGTATCCTTTATTTCGCTGACAATGTGTGTCAGTCGACCCGCCACGGAATGGCTATTCGTCTGAACTTTATGCTTTATGTACGATAACATTTGGATGACGCGCGACTTTGCGAGAGCGAGGGCTGGTGGGTGGGGGTGGGGGTGGGGGCGGGGTGGGGGTGGTGGTGATTGTTCTCGTTTGCTTTGTCTTTGTTTTTTTTCTGTGACTGTTATTTGTTGTCTTTGTCTATTTTCGATTTTCGTTTTATTTGTTTCTGTTTGGCTGTCTTTGTGTTTGTTTGTGAGTGTGGGTGTGCGTCTGTCTCTGTCTGTCTGTCTCTCTTTCTCTGTCTGTCTGTCTGTCTCTCTGTCTCTCTCTCTCTCTCGCTCTCTCTCCCTCTCTCTCACTACCCTTCCGCTCCCTTTCTCTGTCTGCCTATCTCTATTCATTTACCCCCCCCCCCCACCCCATCTCTCTGTCTTCCGTTCTATGTCTGTCTGCCAATCTTTCATCCCTCCTTCTCCCTCTCTCTCCCTCACCCTCTCTCCCCTCCACCCCCTTTCTTTCTCACCCTCCCTCCCACCCACCCCCTCTCTTTCTCACCCTCCCTTCCACCCACCCCCCTCTCTTTCTCACCCTCCCTCCCACCCACCCCCTCTCTCCCACCCCCACCCACCCCCTTCTCTCTCTCTCTCTCCCTTCCACACACAATAAAAGTAAAATCACAAAGTTCATGTAACTCACCGAATCTTAAACATACCCTTCCTGAATGCCTTTGATTTACGCTTTCATTACTGCACAAAAGAAGCAACTCAAAAGAGCTTAATTTGCGGTCACTTTGCACGCTAAGGGGGTAGGGGGGGGAGGAGACTGCAGATGGTTTAAGTAGATTGAAATGTTCTTCAAATGGCGTGGTTTAAAAGAACTAATTTGAGTGTATATTTTTGCTTGTGATGTGAGAATGGGAGTTTGTTATCTTTACGCTAAAAGAAATGTGTTGTTTAATATATATGTTTATAGTGGAACGTTATCTAGCATGATATCCTGCTAAGTTTGTCAGGTTATATAATATATCTATGGTAATATTATTTTAAAAGATTAACATTAATATTATGAAGAAACACAGAATCACTATATCCCTTTATCAAACATGATTTCCATAAGCCTATATAAACATCAGATGAAATGAAATCAAATACGAATTTTGGAATAAAATTCACATAAATAAAATTTACAAAAAATGAAATTCACATGAACCAAATTTACATCAATAAAATTCACATAAACAAAATTCACAAGCACAGTCGTTGTAATCATCACGGCTTATTTTTCCTTAAAAGGAAATGGATTGGGTGGTTGCATGCTACATGTTAAACGCATCTGAACTTAGATCATTCATAATTATGTTATCACCTAATGTGGTTAGATTTATGTGTAAAATCATTACATTTACACAAAGGTGATCCCTCTCTCTCTCTCGCGCGCGCTCTTTCTCTCTCTTTTTATGTCTCTGTCTGTCTGTTTTTTTTTTGTTTGTTTTTTGTATTTCTGTCTGTCTCTTTGTAGCACTCCCCCCCTTCTCTCTCTCTCTCTCTTTGTATCTCTCTCTCTCTCTCTTTCTCTCTCTCTCTCTCTCTCTCTCTCTCTCTCTCTCTCTCTCTTTCTTTGTATCTCTCTCTCTCTCTCTCTCTCTCTCTCTCTCTCTCTCTCTCTCTCTCTCTCTCTCTCTCTCTCTCTCTCTGTCTCTCTATCTATCTCTCACTCTCTCTCTCACCCCCCACCCTTTCTCTCTCTCTCTCTCTCTCTCTCTCTCTCTCTCTCTCTCTCTCTTTCTCTCTCTCTCTTTCTCTTTCTCTCTCTCTTTCTCTATCTCTCTCTCTCTCTCTCTCTCTCACTCTCACTCTCACTCTCACTCTCTCTCTTTCCCCCCCCCTCTCTCTTCTCTCTCTCTCCCTCTCTCTCTCTCTCTCTCTCTCTCTCTCTCTCTCTCTCTCTCTCTCTCTCTCTCTCTCTCTCTCTCTCTCTCTTTCTCTCTTCTCTCTCTCTCTTCTCTCTCTCTCCCTCTCACTCTCTCTCCCCCTCTCTTCTCTCCTCTCTCTCTCTCTCTCTCTCTCTCTCTCTCTCTCTCTCTCTCTCTCTCTCTCTCTCTCTCTCTCTCTCTCTCTCTCTCTCTCTCTCTCTCTCTCTCTCTCTCTCTCTCTGTCTCTCTCTCTCTCTCTCACACACACAAAGGGTTAGAAAAAAAAAATCCAAAACCCAATGACATTACATCTGAACTTTGGAAACAACCTTGGTATTTAGATCCTATTGATTCTCTCCCCACCCTACTAATAACCCCCCCACCCCCTACCCCCCCAATGTGTTCATCACTTAACACAAGTCGAAAGGGAATCTTCCTTTGTTTACGTTTTGTCAGTGTAACCGCCCTGAAGAAAGAAAACGTAAGGATTCTGTTTGTTTCCCTCGTTTTCTGTTGTGCAAATATAGAAAATGGTTTAGATGGTTTAGTGTGTATTTTGTTATCGTTTTTATTAGTATTTTGGAGTGGAATTATGATTGTACTTTTGAGTTATAGTTATTCTTTTCATTTAAGGCATACGATATACTTGATGGAACTTTTATCATTTTTTATTTGCATTGATTCTATCTGTGTGTATATGCTTTTGCAATATCTTATTTTTTATACTGGAAGGAATTCAAGAAAATAAAAGAATGAAAGAAAGATAGACAAAAATGAGGAAATCATGGGTGAGAAAGGAGAAGAAAAGGATGTAAGAAAGAAGAAAAAGACAATGATGAAGAATTAGGAGAATAAGGAGAAGAGGAAGAAGAAGAAAAAAATTGAAGAAAGGGGTACTGTAGAGGGAAAAAAATTGAAGAAAGGGGTACTGTAGAGGGAAAAAAAATGAAAAAGAGAGTAAGAAAAGAAAAAGAAAAAAACGAATAAGCGAAAATGAAGAAAAATCAAAACAACAAGAACAGAAACATCAGAAAAAAATAATATAAGAATAATAATAAAAAAAAAAAAATATATGAAAATGAATAGAATAAGAGCATTTAAAGAGAACTTATAAAGAAAAAAAGAAAGGAAAAATAAGAAATAAAGGAAATATAAAAAAAGGAAAAAGAAAAAAAGAAAGAAAATATAAAAAAGAAAGGAAACAAAGAAAGGAAAAAAAAAAAAAAATCAAATATCCACCACAAAATTGACCATCTTTCCCCCCAACCAAACATTCCTCAATTCCTTCATCCACCCTTTCGCTATATAACACCACCAAAACGCACCACACAAATCCACCAGGAATGGCGGTCCGTGACTCTGACGAGCGGCAAAGGTATTCGTTATGCCACTTAACTTGGCACCGTAAGTGACGTGTGCCGGGGACTATACGCTCTTCGTCCACTTTCTGAAATGTTCGGAAAGGTCATAATTCCGTTGATTTATTGATGGCTTGAGTGGCACTGGCTGGGGGTGGGAGGGTGAGGGGGGATGTGTGTGGGGAAGGTGGGGTGGGGGGGGGGGTGAGGGGAGGTGGGGGGGGAAGGGATGGGAGGGGAGGGTGTGTTTGTGTTTTGTGTGTGTGGGGCGGGCGGGGAGTGTATGTGTGTGTGTGGGTGTGAGGGTGTGGGTGTGGGTGTGTGTGTGTGGGGGGGTTGTTTGTTTGTTTGTGTGTGTATTTTGCTGGTCATGCACCGCGATCAGGCTGTTGGGGGGAGGGGGTTAAGGAGGATGCTTGTCATCACCATCCTCCTCCTCCTCAGCCGTCTGGTTAGCTCAGTGGTAGCGTGTCGACTTCATATCCCCGCGGTCGGCAGATCGAGTCCCGCCCAAACTCGTGAGTTTCCACTGTCACCTGGCGGTTACTGACGTAGCTGGGCACTGCGTTGGGTAAGGACCAAGCTCAGATCGAGTCAACACTCGTTGGCACATTCTCTCACGAGTCAGCACAGGCGGGCTCGCCTTAGTGCATACAAGCCCGGCGTAGCATCTGCTCCGCAAATCTGGCTTATCATCCTCCTCCTCCTCCTCCTCCTCCTCCTCCTCCTCCTCCTCCCTCCTCCTCCTCCTCCTCCTCCTCCTCTCCTCCTCCTCCTCCTCCTCCTCCTCCCCTTCCTCCTCCTCCTCCTCCTCCTCCTCCTCCTCCTCCTCCTCCTCCTCCCCTTCTTCTTCTTCATCATCATCATCATCACCACCCCCCCTCCCCCTCCCCCTCCCCCCCCCTCCCCTCTCCCCTCCCCCTCATCACCATAACCATCCTCCTCCCCCTCCCCCTCATCCTCCCCCTCACCCTCATCAGCATAACCATCCTCCTCCTCCCTATTATTATCACCATCATCATTAATATAAATAAATAAACATAAAAAACAAAAACAAAAAGCACAAAAAACATCATACATCGAACATAAATCACAGAAAATCCAACAAGCCTTCAGTAATGGGACCAATAATCCAGAATGACAGTCACTTGTCATGAATGCTTGATGCATGACACCTAACCACGCCATGCAGCACCACTAGGCCTCGATGACAAGTGATAGTGATGATAGTGATGATGAGGAAGATTGAAATGTTGATGATGATGGTGATGATAATGAGGGTATTATGGGGGTCATATTGATAATGATGATGATGATGATGATGATAGTAATTTTGCTGGTAATAGAAGTAGAAAATGTGTTCATAATAGTGGTAATGATAATACTAGTGATGATAAATAATGATAGTAATAATGATGATGATTATAGAGCTAAAAATATAATAATAGTAATGATAAAATAATATTGATGATAATGATACCAGTGAGGACGATAATGGTAATGATAATAATAGTGATGATAATGGTTATGATGATAACTCTGATGATAATGAGATAATAATGATAGTAATAATGATAATAATGAGGACAATGAACATCAACAATAATGGTAATAATAATTAATGATGATCATCATAATGTTATTATGATAACAGTACCAAATAACAATAACAAATGATGATCATAATGTTATTATAATAATAACAATAATAATAGTAATAAAATGAATAAAAAGATGATAATGATAACAGTGATGATGATGATAACAGTAACAATAATGATAATGATATTAAGGATAATGATGATAATGATAAAAAGATAGTGATAATAAAAATGAAAATATTAAGAATTTGAAGATGAATTAAAACTTGGAATTGCTGAAGAAGGGAAAGCGAAAAATATGAAAAAAAAATAATAATAATGAAAATATCAGACAAAAAATCCAGAAGAAAGATTAAAAAATGAACAAATATGATATTCTGCGAACACTGGATTATTTACGAAGCTTTGAACTGCCTTTTTAACATTAAACCTATATGTTCTCATTTGTTCATCCATCCATCTACTAATTCACCAATCTTTTTAATCCCTTTATTTATTCATCCATCTACTTATTCACCACTCCCTCATTTATTGATTATATTCATCTACCAATTCTCTCAGACTTGAAATTAGGTCAGGAGGGTGAAGTGACCTGAGATCGAGCTTGCGTGAGAAACTGAGGTCACGACAAGAAGTAATCAGTGTTGACGCGAAGATGGAAGGAGGGAAAGAGAGCGAGGAGGGAGGGAGGAGGGGGAGGGAGGGAGGGAGGGAGGGAGGGTGAGTAAGGAGGTAAGGGAGGGAGGGAGGGAGGGAAGAAAGGAGAAGGAGGGAGAGAGGGGTAAAGGGAGAGGGGGTGGGTGAGTAAGGAGGTAAGGGAGGGAGGGAGGGAAGAAAGGAGAAGGAGGGAGAGAGGGGTAAAGGGAGAGGGGGTGGGTGAGTAGGGAGGGAGGGAAGAAAGGAGAAGGAGGGAGAGGAATGGATGGATGGATGGAGGGAGGGAGGGAAGGAAGAGAAGAAGAAAGGATAAGAGGTGAGAAAGGGAGGGGGAGGGAGAGGACGACTAAGAGAAAGAACAACAAGAAAAACAAATATCAAAGAAACCAAGAAAAAAATAAAAGAGAAAGAAAGACAAACACACAAAGAGAA
>NW_028234407.1:4863031-4865531 GCF_977035675.1 Penaeus japonicus
GTAAGGGAAGTAGATGGTAATGCATATCTCTTCTGTAAGACTTTCCTGCTCTTAGGAAATGATTAATCCTTATGACGGGGGCGGGGGCGGGCGGGGCATATCTAACGAGTCAGACTTTCCTGTTGATATTTTTTCTCCCCCGTTGCATATGTTGCACACACGAAGGAGAACGATGAAACGATGACTAGTACAAAGACACCATAACTTGATGACTGTTAGCACAAGCCTTTTGCGAATTTCTTTTGATCCGCTGGAGGTCCGATGTATTTAGAGGTAAATAATACTATCCTATAATGTATGGCACTAACACAGCTGTTTGCGTTAGATGTGCGACTTCCATGGTGTTCCAAAAATGGTTAATTGAATCGTAAAGCAGTTTGGTTTTCAGGTTGATCTCGGGTCGTAATGGCTTGTCATCGACGAGGAACTGAAAATGAGGAAAAACAAAAGAGAAACGCAAAGCGAAAAAAATGGGATCTAAACGACTGGTATTCGTGATGACGTGTAAATATAGGCTTGTCATTTGTACGAAATTTATAGTGAAAATATCAGGTGAATGATATATAAAAATTGACTACTTGATGATAAGTTATTACCAACCTCGACTTCTGTATTTTGGTCAGTCAAGTTATTATGATCATTCATATATAACGCACAAGCTTCCTGGCGACCTGTTGACTGTATATCCTGTTCTTCAGAAGGATATGTAGATAGATAATATCCTTCTTCCTTCCTCTTAATGCTTTTAAAGCGTTTATAAAGACGATAATCAGAACTGTGGCTTGATTTGTTACTTCTATTTATATCCATTTCACTGTATGTGGTAAGTTGACGTAACTTAGTGATCATAGCCAAAGTACTGTGACTCGAAGATGAAATAGATCTCGATTTTTTTATTATCATTATCATTATTATTTTGTATTTAATACGTCTAATGACCATGTGATAAGATGTGTTTCCACCACTTAGAAAAAAAAGAAAGTAGTGGGTAGGGAGTGTAGTCACAGCACATCCAGTTGCAACCGTGTCAATTTCCTGTCCTTCTGTTGACGTTCAATGTGGCATATTGCATTACTTCATCTCGCTTGTCATTTACGAAATATAGCGTTAGCGTAATGTTCTTGCTGACTTGTGCAGCGATGATGTGTGATCAACGAAAGATATTTGGTGTTCCTCCTTGCATGTTAGACTGCAATGCCGAAACACTTATGTGCGTCACATGATATGGAAGCAAGGTAATTTAGTCTTTTTATTTATTTATTTTGTATCATTATTTTTTATGGGCAAGATACCACACCTATATCACAAAAAACAAAGCAAATAAGACTTTTGTTAAGTCTCATTGACACGAATCACATATCCATCAAATATAACAAAAGAAATACATTTAATCACGTATACACATTATACAAGACCTTTCTAGGGTTGACATCTCCCACTATACTTTATTTCATTTAATTAATACTAACCTTTTTAATCGAAGCGAGGATGCACTCGACGAATCAAAGATATTAACCCTTTGGTTACTGATAGGATGGTGAGGATAATTATTTGAAATATAGCAATGATATTTGGGTGTAATCAACCAATCAGAAGCGACCTCTCATGTGTACTTTCGCTTAGATGAAAAACGAGAATAATTATATATTTTACAGAATTAGTACCTGTTCTGATTGGTTCGTTTCTCCTCATATGAACTAATATCTATGTTGATTCTGGTGTTGACACGTCCACTAACAATTGCATATGACTGAGCTGTTATTTATGTTCTTGTGTTATGGGAAATAAAGTGAACCATTAAGTAAGAGCGGTTGTTTTCCTTCCCTGTCTTTGTGTTGGAACGAGAAGTAAAGATGAGAAATACTTTTTTTTATCATTTGCACACAAGACATATTGATAAACCAAATAATATAAAACGAAAACAGATTATCTAATATATATATGAATATAAATATAAAAAGATAAATAAATAAATAAATAAATATATACATATATATATATATATATATATATATATATATATATATATATATATATATATATATATACATATATATATACATACATATATATATGAGGGGCAACCTTAGAAAGTATGCAAATGATGATAATAGTGATAATAATGATGATCGTAATGATGATAACAAAGATAATAAGAGTACATAAAGACATTCTTCAAGCTTCATGTTTTATCCTTGGACTTTTCTTAAGGATACAGAGAGGACTTGAAGGATACTGAAACCTTTTAAAGGCTTGTTCAAAGGTTAAATGATGTTGGCTATGAATAAATTCGTGTCAAATGTTCTTATACTAAGTTAAAGTTATTGGCATTATCTTAATCAATCTTATCATTGAAGTTATTGTTATTATTATTCAAACTACCCTTATTATCGTTTTTATCATTGTTATCGTTATTACTATCATCATCATTCTCACCATTTGAATACTTTTTAATTTTAGGCTTGTAGTCCATCGGCCAGCCATAAGACTGCCATTGATG
>NW_028234407.1:4870531-4883031 GCF_977035675.1 Penaeus japonicus
TCAAAACGAAATGTGATTTGATAGCTCGATGATACCATAATACCGAAATTCATCTGATATACAGAGAACCACCTAAGATTTGTGGCGTCGGGTATAAACAGTGATGTTACATATCCATGGCTAATTTACGGATATCATTATTGTGACTTCTCTGGAGTAGCACTATCAAAATGGAAAATGTTGTGGAGGCATTTGATAATTTCCTAAACTCATACATATACTAGATGTATTTGAAACACAACGTAAATAAGAAATGTGCGAATAGACCGTCTCGAATCCTACGGACAATGTTAGTTCGAGTCATTCATGGCAGAAACTAGCTCACTATTTTTTTTTTACTTCTCATCAATTGAATGCAAAATTTGTCCCTTTTTCAAAATATTTCCATTTTCTTTAAATATATTTAGATACGAGAGATAAATCGGATTTCCTAATCTAACTGTTTCTTTATTACTGAAAATACGAAACTGAAAAGAGCGCTACTGTAGCGGGTATACTTGGTTGCTGGTGACACGTGGATTAACGTAGATGCAGCTGAAGAAGGTTTATCATATGTATTACAAGCAGCGGGGGAAGGGGGGTGGGGGATCTGGAACCTTTATGTATATTTTTATGATTTTTTTCAGGTCTATGTGAATATCTTCTACTGCTGTTTTTCCTTTCCCTTGTCCTCGATTTCATTCAGTCAGCCTTTCGCCCTGAGGACAGTCAAGAGCGGAGAATAATTAAACCACAACCAGAAAGGGAGTGTGTCACAACCTACTTTGCTCTGAGATTTCTCTTATCATGTACCTTTGGTCGCTGAAGTGAGGAACCAGATCTCCGAAACTGACCCTGTGCATTGTGCCTTCATCATGAGCATATTTTACTTCTTAGGGGAATGATAATGGACATGGACTTGTTGTAACTCTTGTTGGTCTGATTACCTGCAACTAAATGGTTTCTGCCTTGGTTACTTCACACGTAAGGCTTGTTATGCATCCATCTATGAAGTCACAGCCTGTCAACTTATGCTAAACATAGAAAATCACACCTATAGTGAAGACGAGGCACTGAAACTATTCTTGATTATGCTGAAATAACTAAAGGCAAGTTAATGTCGACAGCAGAGTGAAGATGTGAGACATTCTGAAACTACGAGTGCGCCAGTCATGATTGCTTCCTGTGAATCCTCTGAGCGCTCTCTCCGCAGAAGATGGCTCAAGCAGAGTATGAGGTTATGATTATGAGGATGATGGCTACATTGATGAGAATCATCTAAGCTGAAGAAGCTTACTTATATTATTATGGCCATGTTTCCACTGTTTTTTTTTTTTTTTTTTTTTACTAGATACAAGTAAACTGTAAGAGAGGTAACAGGTGCTTTCATACAACCACTGATACCTCTTTGTATGTCTGTCAATAGAGATTCCCACAGACAACCAGGTACCTAATTAGATAAGAGTGATACCAGATACTCCTCCAGGGTGTTATTGAATAGGTAATGACAAAAAAATGACGAAATCTTGGACTCTGCTGCAGGAAGGTGCTCTCTTACAGTGCTGGATACTATGAGACTATTTTTGGGCATCGTGATGACTGCATTGATTGATAAAGCCAATTTAAATTTAAGCAATTCGTGCTTAATTACTTTATTGCTTTTATATTTCAAAGGACGATGAATCTCGTCCTTTCACCATATCTTCAGTCGCCATACCATGGCATACCAAGGCGAGGTTGTGGTACCATCCAAGACCTCATAAGACCATCTAGGCCACGCATAAGACACATTGAGCTTATTAGAAAAAAAACTAAATTTAGAAAAGATGTTTGTCGAACATCTGGTGAAAGTTCTAGGCTTAGTGACAGGAGACAGTAGTGACCATCCCAGTTGTTACAAAATGACCGCCATGATATGCCCATAATCTGCTAAGTAAATCATTCGTTCCTTGAGGATCTGTGGCATCTTTTGACGACCTTATTCAAGAGTTTGCTTCCATCACCAAGCCCTTATCTTACCAAAAATGTGACCAAGTTTAGATAGGCGCTTGTGTAAACTCCAATCCATATGTCAGCTTGAGGTTCACACTGATATAAGTGATATAAAAACTGCAATCATTTTGCTGCAACAGAGCAGTCAGAGCTTTCAATGCAACTGTACATAGCAGATGTTCAAGTATAAGGACTGATTATCATCCCCTGATTGAGATCACCAAAATGACAAAGAGCAACAGGTAGGAGTAAATATAAATGCAAAGTAGGAGAATACAATGTATTAGATTTTCAGTTGAGAGAAGTAGGTGAAGATAAGCGCCATTATGGCTGTCTCATTGAGTCTGACATCCAGATTGAAGCACTGCAACCTCTAGCTATGAAGGACCCAGTAGAATCAAAGCTCAGACCAGAAATGGAACTAGTTTCACTCGCTCCACTTCCGGGTAGATGAATGAGTGCTTCACCGACCGAAGAGTTTCTTGACTAGGAAGAGGTCGGGTATTTAACCCCAAGCTCTACATATAGCTCACTGTATTCCTATGGCCACATACTATGGAACATTACGGACATTCCGTAATCTCCCATTGATAGGAATGTGTAACCTGTTCGAGATGGAATGCATTTGCACCTCACGTCCCAACGCAGTCCCAGCTTCAGAGAACAACATCTCTGGAAATAGCCGCTTTTGCCCATTAGTCCCTGTGGTTTATGTACCTCTCACTAGCCAGTCTTGAGATATGTCATGAATTCTGCCATGCACAGGTCCGTGGCTGACTGGCTATTGCATTAGTTCATAAGTTGGGTGGTATTGTTTTCCAGAGGCCTACTTTTGCTCACCAGTCCCTGTCATAGCACTTTCCAATTTTGAATCTTGCCCTGAATTCTGAAATTGTAGTCTTAGTTCACAATTTGGATGGTATTGTTTTCCAGATGGCCCACTAAAAGACATATGTCGAGATATGTGCGATATACTATGGAAATATCATAGGGCATACTTATATTACTGACGCCTTAAGCTTGCAGATGAAGCCATAACAAGCTCACCATAACAGAAGTAAAAAAGCCTTGCCTAGAGGAAAGTGCCCTGATAATAAGAAAGATAGAAGGACGCAGAGGTACATTACAAGAATAAGCCTCTGATGAATAATGGGAAAAAAAACTTGGATCTGTTCCTTTCTAGCAATCTGGAACTTTATAACCGCAAAAGCAGAGTTAGAGCCAAGCTATCCATTTGAAACTCTATGTGAGTCGATCAGACCTACACATTTCCAAGGAAACAGCCTACCTGATTGTATTGTCAGTGAGAATCATGTGTCCTCGGTACAGGTAAGTACACTCCTGGCATGAAGTTGGTTTATGTACCTCGTACGTTTCTCTTTAGTCTTTTTGCAGGTTTTCTCTGTACTTTATTTCGTTTCAGATCTCTTTTTTATGTCTTTACTATAATTTCAATTTATTCATTTTTTTTTACTTTTAGCACATTGCACTGAGCTTGTTCTGGCATAATTATATATATGCATGTTACTAGACTATAAATTATTTTCTCCTACAAGTTACCTCAGATCGATGTACCTGCCGGGAAGTCTGAGATGAAGTCTAAGTCGCCCATGAGAAGACTCAAACCACCCTGGGTAGGAAGTTGTATCCCTTAGAGCAGCATTTCCCAACCTGGGGTATTGGGAAGTGTTGCATTAATACATTTATCTATGTGTGATTTGGGAAGTGTTGCATAAATACATTTATCTGTGTGTGATTTGGGAAGTGTTGCATAAATACATTTATCTATGTGTGATTGACTACCCAGCTGTGTATTATATTTGAGCTTATCCATGGTATTATCTTAGGTTGTTTTATTTATTTATTTTTTCTATCAAAAATATTGGCAGTTGCTTTTAGTTCTGAGGACTCACCCGAATTAATGATCAAGCAGTGCACTTCACTTTTCTTCATCATCTAGTAATCAGACATTAATCAGTCTGGGGGGGTGGGGGTGGACTGCCTATGCCTGACTAGAGGGGATGCCAGGGCCGGAAAAGGTTGGGAAACGCTGCTTTTGAGAAACACCCTTTTGCTTATCCCAGTTTCCCCTTCATCCTTAGTCCCTTCAGGGCAGTCCCATTCACTGTCATTCGTGGTGGTTATTAGACTTTTTGTTTTTTAATATCTTATATATTTTTTCCTTATGGTAATTCCAGTATTATGATAATATCCTATATACTTTTCCTTTTCGTGGGATGTTAAGATTAATGAAATAGTGATTTTGTCCTTGATAATTGCATTAAATTGCTTACTTTTATTGGTCTTTTAAGTTTCAAAAGTTTAAACCGTCAGAATCAGTTGAATTTGTTAAGTACATTCAATTACTGATGACTCCGGTAGTTACTGTAGAAGAGAAACCTTTTTTTAATATAAATGCAAGATGTGTATATCGGCCAAAGTGTACAGTATTTATTATATAATTCAGTCTCACGTGAATCTTGCAAGCCATTGTATTTTGTATTACGTTTCTCTTCCAGTTTGTATTAGATTTTTCATTTTGACATTCGTTTGTTTCATGTTCAATTTCTTTCTTTAATGTTTGTGACTTTTAAAAAGGCTCCCAGATGGGTGTTTTATTCCAGAGCGAGACTTATATGTGCCATACACCATGAATGTTGTAGTAACGATGGGCGGTATTCATTTTATTTTTGTCATCGATTGCTTCGATTACTTTTGTGATCAATAATCGATTAGTAATAGATTACTCTCACCTGAAAATAGATCATGCAGTAGTATATTTTTGGAGTATGAGATATGCATTTATGGTTTTAGTTTTAGTGTAGTTTAGTGCACCACCTTATAAGATAAAATAAAAAGGTCATGTGTGAGATTCATATATAATGAGACGGTCCTCAGTTCAACTCTGACTCAGAGTAATCGTTTGGTATTTGATTACTAGAAATGATAATCGATTACTGAGAAATTCCATGCTGTCAAAAAATCGATTACGCCCACCAATATGTTGTAGTGAACTAATATTGTAGTACAGGGTCCGTATCAGATCATAATGTTCTTCATACTCAGTGTGAAAGGACAAAGATCCTCATAATATTTTTTCGTATGGATAAACAAATAAGAAAAAAAACATCCCTAATAAAACATCCCTAATAAAAGACAGCGATAACACACAAGATGCCGATTTCCGGCTCTAAAGTACCGGAAAGCGACTGAGACCATGTCCTGCATTTGCAATATGCCCGGCTGCCCGCCCCTCTGGCAGTACAGCGGCTTTGTGAAGGAGCATTCGTAGTCGTAGGCACACTTTGCCTTCCTTTCCCCCATCATTTACTATGATGGGGGAAAGGAAGGCAAAGTGTGCCTACGACTACGAATGCTCCTTCACAAAGCCGCCGTACTGCCAGAGGGGCGGGCATATTGCAGATGCAAGACATGGTCTCAGTCGCTTTCGGGTACTTTGGAGCCGGAAATTGTCGCTGTGTCTTTTATTTTGCTAATTCGCGTTGGTGTATTTCATTTTCTTTTACTTTACGTTTTTTTTTGTATTGATCATAGTAGAGTCAGTGCTTTTCGTACCTATAACATGCTAATTTCACCCCTACCTCATCATAGGGTGTCGAGATGTGAGAAGCTCATCTCCTGGTGGAAGAAGCGGCCTAAACGCTAAACGACTGGACTCTGAGCCTTTTCAAAAATTCCTTTCTTAATAGGGCTCACCTATTCAATTCTTCCTCCAAATTCCTCCTAAAGAAGAATTCACCTATCCTTTCGCCCTGGTGAAACTTGACCTTACTTACAGAGACCACCATAAATGACAGGTCAAGCTCCTGCAGGGAGATGACCAAGATGGCGGAGAGGAAGGAAGACCAGGAGGGGGTCGTCGAGATTAACAAATCAAAGTCACATCAAAGAAGTCAAAGCCACGTCAACAAGGGACGTTGGGCTTTTAGTGATATATACCAAGAGGCCCGTGGAAGAACAGCAAGACACTCCTCGAGACCAGGGAGAGAATTGAGCTGAGAACTGAGACTGCTGGTGTGCGTATGATTCTCAGAGGGGGGGGGGGGTACCAGCACATCAGGGTTAATCCCTCAATGTACTTAGTCAACCTAGAGACTGGTGTGCTCTCTTCCTCATGTACTACGAGAGCCCAAGGATGTTTTTTACATGAATTATTGACTAAAGCTACATCCCTCTACAATCCTCGGCCTCAGAAGTCAGGCATAGTACGTACAAGCATACTAATAATCCCGGGCTCTATAGTGCCAGAGAAAACCAACCTGGAGATCAAATTCAAGGTGTGAAGGAAGAAGGAGGGGAGTCAGCTACTGCCTTTAAATGGGTTTATAAGAGTTAGAGCCTCCTACCCTCATAACTTTACCTTGGCAATGTAATTCATCATCTCTGTCAGCGTCCATTTCTCCATTTTATTCCGGAATTTTCCTGGTGCACCAGATAGTTGCAGATAGTTGTTATCCTCACCCTACTTGGTTACTATGGACTACTTCCAGTATATCTACAATGTACAAATGAAATGTATTCTGTCTATAAGTTCATAGCATCGCAATGCACAGTTTTCTGTAGAATTGCCTATGATGTTAGAGGGTAAGTACTAAAGACAAATCCATTAGCCTGTGTTAAAACATATGAGAAATCTTACTCTTTTAGGGGAAGTTGCGTGTACTTCCTGATTTCAGAAAGTTCTGTAGCGTCTGCAGTTGATAAAATTCAATGAAAACCAGTAATACTGAAATTATTCTATTTAGAATATATTATTTCAATGAGACAAGAACACAGGAAGGAAATTCTAGTCATTATAAGGAACACGGAAATGAGAATAGGTAATGAAAGATAAAGTTGAATGAAGGGATGAATGTCATAATATATGCCTTATTCAAAATCGAGAAAATGTTTCTTGTAAAGGGATTCCAAAATTGTAAAGCCATTATTGTACGCAACACTCCCGATATTAAAACAGACCTAAATTTATGTCGCAAACGATTTAAAATCTGGTGCTTCAGTTACCATTATTACTAGACCAGGTAAAGTTAGAAGCCTTGATCTTTTGTTAAACAACTCTTATTGCCAAAAGGACCCATTCAAAACCAAACCTATCGCGCAAGACCTGTTTGTGGTAACTTCTAGAGTGAGAACAAATGGAAGAATAATTACAAGGAAACCGCAAAAGGAGCTTGTCATTATCCCCCTCTGGTTGAAGTGGTCAAACCAGTCATAAGTAAAATATGATATTTAATATAAGATATAATCTTTCTTATAGATTTATTTATTTGAAAGGGAATTTCACGCTGTTGCCAAATGTGTTATATATACTATAACTAAGTAGGTACTGGTGCTGAAATATCGTGCTATTTTTTTCCGATCTCTATGACTGGAAGGGTTACAAAGGTCGCGCGGTCGGCTTGGCGGCATCCACTGTAAGCTGACACCATCGGATAAGATCACAGGTTTGATTGACAACACCAATATGGTCCATCTCGAGACCCGGAATCAGTTAGAAATGAATTAGAACTATGTTTTTTTTTTTTTTTTTTTTTTTTTTTTTTTTTTTTTTTTTTTTTTTAATAGATTTCCAAATGTATTGATGGTACGGTTTCAACTACTTAATGGTTCTTCGTTCCATAAGTGTTTTTGTAAATGGACAGTCAAGGTGCCATTCGATGAATATTTGAGGTTTTGTTAAGGATCAGCCTTGGCGGTTGAGCGTCCGAGGGGAGACGCGGTGGGAAGGGGTGGAGGGGGAGGGGGAATAGGGGGGGGGGTGCTGACGAGGGTACAGTAACCTAGCACCAAGGTCATGGGTTTAGTTGGACATACGCAAGATATTTGCGATGTGCCGTGTAAATATTATAGGTCATATATGTGTTATTCTGGTTCTGCGTGTTTATTTCATTTTCGAAGTTATATTTCATCATGAGATATGATAGTGTCAGAACGACTGCTTTTTATAAGCTCTGAAGTCGATGCGGGCGGCTTGTATTGCTGTTGGAATCATCCATTCATTCACTCTCACTCATTCTCTCTCTCTTTCTCTCCCCTTCCTCTCTATCTCTCTCTTCCCCCTCCTCCTCTCTCTCTCCCTCCCCTCTCTTTCTCTCTCCTCCCCTCCCTCCCTCTCTCTCTCTCCCCCTTCCTCACCTCTCTCTCCCTCCTTCCTCTCTCCCCCCTCCCCTCTTTTTCTCTCCCCCCCTTCCCTCTCTCTCTCTCTCCCGCTCTCCCCCCTCTCTCTCTCTCTCTCCTCCCCCCATCCTCTCTCTCTCTCTCCCCCCTCCCCTCTCTTTCTCACTCTCCCTTCCCCCCCTCTCTCTCTCTCGCTCTCCCCCCCTCTCTTTCTCTATCTCCCCTCCCTCTCTCTATCTCTCGCTCCCCCCCCCCTCTCTCTTCCTTCCTCTCTCTGTTGCTTTCCTTCTTTCTTCCCCTCCAGCAGGTGGGAGGTGGTTCACTGGCCGAATGAATTAGGGATGAGTATTTTAGCGAAATAATTCAGAAATACATTTTTTCCATGTTGCAAATTGAGAATTTTCTTAATTCTTAAAAAAATGACCATGGAATATAATTTGTAAACAATAGAATGTTTGATTTTGTCTTTTTTTTTGCACAAACTGAATAGATACAATATTCAAAGGTAACGGCAGATAAATAACTAGTTTAATCCGAAGGAAAATTCTCAAAATACAAATAAGGAAACGTGTCATCAATTGTAAAAGCCATATATTGCGGTAAGTGATGTGTCTTTAACATATCACCATGCAGGGGAGTCTTGAAATGTTAAGTGGCATTGCATAACGAATAACACATGCGCATGGCACAGTCACGAGAGCCACTAGCAGCTGATCTAACATGTATGGAACATGTATGTGGCACTGTGGCCTCTGTAAATAAAAGCAAAGTCTATACATTGTGATTCTACCACAATGTATAGACATTTGAGATCATAGTAGAGTAAATACGTGTTAAGTTCTTAAAAAAAAAGAAAAAAAGGCTAGGATGGGTATGGGGCATGGCGTAGGGGGGGGGGGAGTAGGGAGAAGTAGCAGTATGGTGGGGGTTGGGAGTAGATGTGGTAAGAGTAGGGGGTGGGGAGTGAAGGGAGTGAGAGTAGGAGTAGTAGAAGTAAGTAGTAAGTAGGGTGAGGGTCACTGAACGGGGTAGAAAAAAATATCGTGATGCCAATGACCGACCCCGACCGCAGGGCAAACACGCTCTTACTCAAAAATCAAAAGCAAAAAGAAAATCTGCGGCCGCGAAACATCATCAGGCTGACAGCTTGGTCTTATCCCGCTTACTGAGAGACACTTGAGACACATTCGGAAGACTTAGCTGACCCTAATCCACACGCAGAATATTGAACTGAAGGAATGAATAAAAAGAAGAAGAAGAAGAAGAAGAAGCAATTAGGGAGTATATAAATCGGTATCGTTCCCGGCCCCGGTATCCATCCATTTATTGAAGAAAACCACTAATCTCTCCTTGATATTTCTTTTTTTTCTTGAACGTGCTGTTAGCGGCGGGGCGGTTGGCACACCTCGGTTCTTTCTGACGAGGATAAGCTTACCGAGAGAGAGAGCGATCGAATATCAAATGAGCTTCTACGAAACGTTTATCGCCGCCAACGTGTGTTCAAGACGCGGCGCCATTTTGGGTATTCGGAATAACAATGGAGAATCCCTCTTGCAAATTATTTTTTGTTGTTGCAGTGAAACAAAAAAATAAAAAAATGGATGTCTTGGGGTTAATACTGATATTAATATCTTATCGCGTAGGTTGGAGTATTATCGCATATGTAATGGCGATGATAAATGCTTAATGTACGAAAAGAAACAAAAGAAAATATAAGTGTAACGACCAATTATGAGGACATGAAGTTTGCGAAGGAGGAATTATCATAGTAAATACTACGCAAACCGGTACGTCCTGATAACGAACCCATAGACGGGTAGTAAAATTTAGGAAGCATATAACAGTAAAAAAAGTATATTTAGTCCTTCAACTTGATACTGATATATAAAAGTTAAAGCATTGTTCATGGAAAATACACAAACGAGCACTTGGTTTTATAGAAGTAAAGAGCTAATTCAAACTTCATCTACTATCAACCATTCATATACAAGGATACATTTTACCTTTAATCAAAAAATATTTGTGAAATAATAATCTGGAGATCAGAATATGTCCTTAACATGATGAAGCAATCTTGATAGTTGGTGTGAAATTATGATAAAAATATATTAAGCTAAGTAAGTGTCAAGAAACTCGTATCCATCATTGTAGGTGTTTTACCAACATTTATCCGAAATAAAATTTTCCATATATTTTTTGCCCTGTAAATATCAACATATACACTAGTTACCCCGCGACTTATAAACAGTTTTCTGTATATCTCACCTCGAGAATCGGTAAAGTTTCATGGCACACATGGCTGGCTTATATCAAGGCAATAAACAAAGCTCTTCGCATTCAATATTGAGCGTATTGCCAAGACACAAACGTAGTGATATGCAATGGAAATTTGTTCGTTTTTCTCGTTCTTTGTACATATGAATGCAGACAATATTTTGTTTTTTTCTGATATATCGGCTTCATGATTCTCTTAAAAGCGACACCCAACCGAGGTCGTGCTTCTGTTATGAGGAAAACACAAGGAAAAGCGTAAGGTTGTTGGCTGGACGTATCTATGAAACATGGCCCGCGCGCCGTAGAGTTTCAGTATTCATAAGTTCGATTTTTTATTTGTGATTTTTTTTCTTGATGTTAACCACGCATTTTCTCTTCCCAAAACAGTCAAAACGCTCTTCTTTTTTCGGAAGTCGTCAATATCGGCTTGTAACAAAAATACTTGACCTAACTCTTCAAAATTTATTTACGATGGAAAACCAAAACGAAACCACGTAACGCAACCCTGAAATAATTTATATAAAAAAGTTACTACTAAAATCGACGAAATTAGACATTTCTCTTGCTAACAAACCGACATTTATCGGCCTAGGTATCATTACAATTGAATATCATCAAAACTCAACTTCTCAAAGGATATAATCCATACAGAAGCTGGTGCCACACCCACAAAAAACGATCTTTTTCCCCCCAAGTGTTAACGTTTTTCATAGACCCATGAACTATAAGATTGATATTCAGTTATAACAAACCTCTATCTACTCTTCTTATTTCTTAATGTTGTCTATGAGGACGAATGTGTACATTGTACTAAGCGTTATGTTGGGGGAAACTCAACGAAACTTGGGGACTCGCGGAACACAAGACTGACCAGGACTGAAGGAACGAGCGGTTTGCTTCGCCCTTTTCTCGTCTTTTTGAGCTTTCCAACCATCCTTTCAGGTCGTCAGGGCTTAAGAACTATACACGGTTTCCATCTTCCATTTTGGGAATCCCTTTATATCAAATTTCTTTCCTCAAAGTTGAAAAACAACACCACATCCTCCCCCCTTCGCACTTTTAAGTAAGGCGGGATAGTATCTGGTAAATATTCCTTCGTGGTATTTTCCCAGCTTTGCCTTTATCTTGTTTTTACTCATTTCCGTGGTACTTCTCGCAATTCAATTCGCTTCGTGTATTTTTGTGCTGTTGGAAAATAGGCCCTAGATCAAGTAACTTCAGTGTTATTAGTTTTTGTTTTATTCAACTTTTATCAAATACTTCGCATCTCTCTGAAGCCATTTTCTATAACTACAACGACAGGCCTCAGAGCGTTCTGAACCTTGGAAGTATACACACCATCTTGAAGGTAGTAAGACTTTTCAATGAGTTTTAGCACGTTTATTCCTGTTAATTTGCCCTCCAGTTCTCACCACTTCACGTCTGCAACTTCACTCATCCAAATGACAAGTTTAGTTCACCTTATTTCTCTATTATCATGTCGTAAATGTACTTTTCTTGCCTTATTTTGCGAAAACAGTCCCGAGATGCCTGGCGGCCATTTTGATAGACTTCACTTTGACAGTCCGTTTGTTTGGATTAAAAATATGTTGTTTTCATAACTTCAGGATTAATTTGCCTCATTTAGTACCATTTTTTAAAAATTTCCTGTTTCTTTTTTCCATATCATGGTAGTCCATTCTTTATTTATGAATTTCCTTCACTTTTTGCAACAATGAACGTGCTTGACAATCATTTTTTTTATTCTTAACTTTTTTTTTTGTCTTTCAATATCATCAGATGATTTATGAATTTAGAATTTTTAAAAACTATTTAGGACTTAATTGTCAATCCCTTTTTCAAACTATATCAGATTCTTGATTTCTGTTTACATTTCATTGGATATACAATATATTTTTTTGATTGTTTGAATATTGGGTTAACCTAATTTCCCAACACTATTTGTAATTTTTCAAATACTTTACATCAAATATTGTAACCTTAATTTCCTTCATAGCAATTACTTTTAAAATGTCTAAATCAGAACGTTCGGTTTCTGTATTAATTTTTTTTAATGCGAGTTCATGGTATTCCCGAATAATGTTACACTTTTGACAAACGACCATATATTTTTTTCC
>NW_028234407.1:4890531-4895531 GCF_977035675.1 Penaeus japonicus
CGTTAGAGAAAGAGAAAGATAGAGAGAGTGAGAGCGAGGGAGAGAGAGAGAGAGAGAGAGAGAGAGAGAGAGAGAGAGAGAGAGAGAGAGAGAGGATGGGTAGAGAGGAGAGAGAGAAGGGAAAGGAAAGAGAGGCGAGAGAGAGAGAGAGATAAGAAAAAAGCGCGCCCGCCCCACGCAAAAAAGAAAAGAAAGAAATAGAGATATAGAAAGAAAGAGAGATAGAAAGAAAGAGAGAGAGAGATAGAAAGAAAGAGAGAGAGATAGAAAGAAAGAGAGAGAGAGATAGAAAGAAAGAGAGAGAGAGAGAGATAGAAAGAAAGAGAGAGAGAGATAGAAAGAGAGAGATAGAAAGAAAGAGAGAGAGAGATAGAAAGAAAGAGAGAGAGATAGAAAGAAAGAAAGAGAGATAGAAAGAAAGAGAGAGAGATAGAAAGAAAGAGAGAGAGAGATAGAAAGAAAGAGAGAGAGAGATAGAAAGAAAGAGAGATACAAAGAAAGAGAGAGGGAGAGAGAGAGAGAGAGAGAGGGGGAGAGAGAGAGAGAGAGAGGGGAGAGAGAGAGAGGGAGAGAGAGACAAGGAGAGAGAGAGAGAGAGAGTGAGGAAAGCGGAGAGAGAGACGAGACGTGAGAGAGAGAGTGGAGAGAGAGAGAGAGCGAGAAGAGAGGAGAGAGAGACGAGGCGGATGAGAGAGGCGACACCCCCCACCCCCCAACCCCCCCCCCACCCCCCCCCCCCCCCCCCCCCCGAGAGAAGTCCAAGAGAGAGCAAAAGGAAACATAAAGAAAGAACGAAAAAAAAAAGAAAGATTGATATAGAAAGAAAGAGGAAACGGAAAGAGAGAGAGAGAGAGAGATCACGAACGAAAAGAGAGAGAGCGACGGAGAGCGAGAGACGAAAGAAAGAGAGAGAGAGATAGAAAGAGAAGAGAGAGAGAGGAGCGGAGAGAGGGGGGGCCGACCGGAAAGAAAGAGAGAGAGAGAGAAAGAAAGACGTACGAAAGAAACTGAAGCGAACGGAACAGAGGCATAGCGAGAGCGAAAGAGCAAGCAAACAAAGACAAATAAAGCCATAGTTCTTAACTGACAAGACGAGAGATAGGCACTGACCGCGCGCGCGAGAGAAAGAAAGTAGAGAGATCCGCAGGATCCGAAAGAGAAGAGCGGAGAGCGGCGAAAAGAAAGAATAAAGAAGAATAGTTATATCGATAGAGGGGAGAGGGAGGAGAGAGTAGACAAGACGAGAGAGAGATAGAAAGAAAGAGAGAACACGAGCGAAGAGAGATAGCAAGGCTGAAGAGAGAGAGGGAGCGAAGGAGATAGAGAGCGAGCGAGAGATAACAGAAAAGGGAGAGGGAGAGGCGCAGAGAGAGAGAGAGAGGGAAGGGAGGAGAGGGAGAGAGAGAGAGGAGGAGAGAGAGAGAGAAAGGGAGAAAGACGAGAGAGGAGACGACGAGATGAGAAAGACGAGAGAGGGGGGGTGGGCGAGAGAGAGAGGGGGGGCGAGAGAGAGAGGGGGGGGGAGAGAGAGAGAGAGAGAGAGGGAGAGAGAGAGAGAGGGAGAGGGAGAGAGAGAGAGAGCGAGGGGGGGGGAGAGAGAGAGAGGGGGAGAGCGGGAGAGAGAGAGAGAGAGAGGGGGAGAGCGGGAGAGAGAGAGAGAGAGAGGGGGAGAGGGAGAGAGAGAGAGAGAGGGAGAGAGAGAGAGAGAGAGAAGAGGGAGAGAGGGAGAGAGAGAGAGAGAGAGAGAGAGAGAGAGAGAGAGAGAGAGAGAGAGAGGGGGGGAGGGGGAAGAGAATGAAAAATGAGGCTTGACCTAGAATTTTGAGGGATGGGGGAGTGGTGTTCCCATCGCCCTTCTTTCCTTCCTCTTTTTTCCTTCTTCTTTTCCTCTGTTGGAAGTCGATTGCGGTTTGTTGCTGGCCAATAGGAGGGCCCGTCTCTTGAATAGGCAAATGACAATTTAACTTGGGTCATTAGCGTTTCTTATACTTCTTTTTTTTTCTGCCTAATGGGACAATAGGCCGTTTGATTTCTTATCCAAATTAACCTGTTTTGTCTCAGATGAAGTTAGTACCTCGACGTCACCTGTAATTTACTGTCATTAGGCCATCGACTAAACAAATTAATGAAGGATCATTGTTTTCCTCCTCTATACACAAGTCTAGGATGACAGGGATCACAGAAAGTATTTTATTTTATTTTTTTTCTCTCTCTTTATGACAAGGAGATTATTGGAGCAAAGTTCAAAGTAATCAGACCTTTTTTCACTCTCGATAGCCTTCCACGACGCCTGCGTGAAGAGACCTCGTCCTTCCTATATAACGCCTGATCTTCAGAGGCTCAAGCAACCAAGCACCATGGCTACTCCTCGCCCTCAGCACCTGCTGTGTCTGATCTTCGGCACCCTCGTCGTCACCGCCGCCTTCGCCTGCGCGCCGACCTCCGCCTCCGCCCGGTTCTCTCCCCGGTCGCCGTTCCTGTTCCGAGCGCGCGGGAAGGAGGGTCAGCAGCTAGCGGCCCGAGGCGAGTTCTCGAAGCGGACGCGCGAGAACTTCACGGCTGACCTCGTCCAGTTCTTCTCGGAGGAGCAAGTGCAGGAGGCCACGAAGATCCAGTACAAGTCCATCCCTGAGCCGGTCATCTACACGTCGCAGGTCCTCCAGCAGGGCGTCAGCTGCTCGACGCTGCACTCGGAGATGCACGAGAACTACATCAAGCCGGAGCTCAGACTCCGCCCCGAGTGGATCTACGAGTCCAAGCTGATCGGCGACTGCCCCACGCACTACGTGACCCGCGAACTGCCGTCCATCTACTCGCCCTCGACGGTACTGGAGGCCGTGTGCGCCTGCGGGGGCTCCCAGTGCTCCAAGGACGGCCACCAGTGCGTGCCCGTGTCACGCCACGTCCCCGTGTGGGTGCGCAGGGGCCCCAACCTCCACGTGCTCGACGTCGAGGAACTGACGGTGGCGTGCGCCTGCGCCCAGAGGCCCAGCGCCGGCGGGAACTTCATCTACAGCGCGGCGGTCGAGAGCTAAGGGAGCGGAGGTTAAGCGCGGCCTCAGCTTTGGCAGCTCTTTCTTTTATTGATTAATGAAATAAATAAATGAAAAACGAGAACCACAAGACTTTAAGTGGGTTTGCTAGTTCGAAAGAAAAGGACAACTGCACAATAAAGACAGTTCTTGGTAACTTAACCTTTTATAGGATCGAATTCCAAGTGTGAGATCAGGTTATGTTCTTCGATCCCAACTCTTGACCGAATTGTATCATTAGGTCATAGAGTTATGAATTCAGAAATAACTTGTCTTTTTTTTTTGTTTTTTTCAGCATATATCAGACTTCATATTCGTCCGTATATGTAACAAGAGATTTTCTTTTGTCTCGAATGCTAAATCCGTCCATTGTATTTATTTATTTTGACATTGAAGACTTTCTAACAGCGGAATCGCCAGTTAGTATTGGTGCTTTGAGATGTATAAATGAATTAATAAAATATTTGTGCATTTATGGTATTATTTACGATCCCAAGTTCCGAAAAAGGAGGAATAAACATAGAAGGAAAAAGCAACAAAGAAAGTTATTTTTGGCCTGTTTGTTTCCTTTTGAATTATTTGTTTCTAAGATTGAACAGAATAGCTAACATATATATATTTTTTAATACAGATGGTTGTTATATAAGTCTAAAAATGCATTATTTTTTAGAGATGGTGCACGTTCTTATATATATATTAAATTGGTTCAGTTATATATATCAAATTAATATCTCCATTCACTTGAGACTTATTCAGTGCAGCGGCTAAGTAATAATGATAATAAAATCTGTTTGGTCTTCAAGTTATGATTCCAACGTTTTCAGGACAAATATTCAATAGACACACATGCAGACATCCATTAAAAACAGCAAACAAAATTACACTCACAACCACACACACACACACACACACACACACACACAAAACTCACACTCACACAACTCACACACACACACACACACACACACACACACAAAACTCACACTCACACAACTCACACTCACACATACACACACACACACAACTCACACTCACACACACACACACACACACACTCACACTCACACTCACACTCACACACACTCACACTCACATTCACACACACACACGTAAAAGGAAACCTAAGTAATTATTACGGATGATATAAGTAATTTGTAAATGCGAAAAGGGAATAAAAAAACAACTAAACAAAACTAAAGTTTTCAAAATGCTTTATTCATGCCAATAAATAAAGACTTTCTTTATGTTATTGGAATATACATTGCCTTGTAGAATATAATTAGAATTATATCAAATGGATATCATGCTTGGAATGATCGCCTCAGTATTTAAATATCACTGACATGCAAAAAAAGAGAGAGAAAAAAAAGAAGAAAAACAGTTGTATATAAAATGTAATAATGTTTAAATTCTATTTTTCTTTTCAGACTGAGATTCATAGAATAATTCTGAAATTGTATATTCTTATACGTCCTCCCTTACACGCATTCCACCATAGCACACACACACACACACACACACAAACACACACACACACACACACACACACACACACACACACATACACACACACACACACACACACACACTAACACACCAGTTATGGAAGAAAAGAGTATTTTTTGAGATTTTCTAATCAGCAAAATCAGTTTACATGAAAAGGATATTAATCCCGTCCATAATATTTACCAAAAAGGAGGAATAACAAAAATAAAAATAACTCCACATCTATGTATAAGTTTTAACACTTTAATTACCCCTTTCCACTTCAGGACATCTGTGATTAAATAATTGATCTTCTATTTTTAGCGTTCATTGATCTCCTATTCTTGGGGTTAATTAATCTCCTATTCTTGGGGTTAATTAATCTCCTATTCTTGGGGTTAATTGATCTATTCTTGGCGTTAATTAATCTCCTATTCTTGGGTTAACTGATCTCCTATTCATGGCGTTGATCTCCTATTCTCG
>NW_028234407.1:4900531-4908031 GCF_977035675.1 Penaeus japonicus
GCGAGAGAGAGAGCTGAGAGAGGAGAGTCCGAGAGAAGAAGAGAGAGAGAGAGAAGAAGAAGAGAGGGATCGAGAGAGAAAGAAAGAGAGAGAGAGAGAGAGAGAGAGAGAGAGAGAGAGAGAGAGAGAGAGAGAGAGAGAGAGAGAGAGAGTTTCATGTTCACGGATATATCACTATGAATGTTTACGCTAATTAAACACTCAAGGATAGTATGAATGACGCCACTGGATTCTTTGTTAATAATACCCAGAGATGTTAATGAATGGTGGTGATAGGATTATGTAGTGATAGGATGGTGGTGATAGGATTATGTGGTGATAGGATGGTGGTGATAGGATTATGTGGTGATAGGATGGTGGTGATAGGATTATGTGGATGGTAGAATGGTGAGGATGGTTGCAGCGTGTGGTAATGGGATAGCGGTGATGATAGGATAGTGTGGTGATGGGATGGTGATGACAAGGGGATGGCGGGGATGATAGGATAGTGTGGTGATGGGATGGTGATGACAAGGGGATGGCGGGGATGATAGGATAGTGTGGTGTTGGGATGGTGATGACAAGGGGATAGTGGTGATGATAGGATAGTGTGGTGATGGGATGGTGATGACAAGGGGATGGCGGGGATGATAGGATAGTGTGGTGATGGGATGGTGATGACAAGGGGATGGCGGGGATGATAGGATAGTGTGGTGTTGGGATGGTGATGACAAGGGGATAGTGGTGATGATAGGATAGTGTGGTGATGGGATGGTGATGACAAGGGGATGGCGGGGATGATAGGATAGTGTGGTGATGGGATGGTGATGACAAGGGGATGGTGGTGATGATAGGATAGTGTGGTGTTGGGATGGTGATGACAAGGGGATGGCGGGGATGATAGGATAGTGTGGTGATGGGATGGTGATGACAAGGGGATAGTGGTGATGATAGGATAGTGTGGTGTTGGGATGGTGATGACAAGGGGATGGTGGTGATGATAGGATAGTGTGGTGATGGGATGGTGATGACAAGGGGATGGCGGGGATGATAGGATAGTGTGGTGATGGGATGGTGATGACAAGGGGATGGTGGGGATGATAGGATAGTGTGGTGATGGGATGGTGATGACAAGGGGATGGTGGGGATGATAGGATAGTGTGGTGTTGGGATGGTGATGACAAGGGGATGGCGGGGATGATAGGATAGTGTGGTGATGGGATGGTGATGACAAGGGGATAGTGGTGATGATAGGATTAGTGTGTTTTGTGATGGGGATGAGTGTGATGACCAAAGGGATGGCGGGATTGATAGCGCATTAGTGTGGTGATGGGATGGTGATGACAAGGGGATGGTGGTGATGATAGGATAGTGTGGTGATGGGATGGTGATGACAAAGGGATGGCGGGGATGATAGGATAGTGTGGTGATGGGATGGTGATGACAAGGGGATGGTGGTGATGATAGGATAGTGTGGTGATGGGATGGTGATGACAAGGGGATAGCGGGGATGATAGGATAGTGTGGTGATGACAAGGGGATAGTGGTGATGATAGGATCGGAGCGGTGAGGTTGTTGGGATGGTGATGACAAGGGGATGCGGGGGACTTGATAGGAACGTTGTGGTGATGGGATGGTGACTGACACAGGGGGGATGGCGGGGATGATAGCGATAGTGTGCGTGGATGGGATGGTGATGACAAGGGGAAGGTGGGGCAAGGATGATCGGATAGTGTGGTTGATGACAAGGGGGTATTAGTGGTGATCGATCGCGCTAGGATAGTGTGGTGCTGGGATGGTGATGACAAGGGGATGGCGGGGATGATAGGATAGTGTGGTGATGGGATGGTGATGACAAGGGGATGGCGGGGATGATAGGATAGTGTGGTGTTGGGATGGTGATGACAAGGGGATGGTGGTGATGATAGGATAGTGTGGTGATGGGATGGTGATGACAAGGGGATGGTGGTGATGATAGGATAGTGTGGTGATGGGATGGTGATGACAAGGGGATGGCGGGGATGATAGGATAGTGTGGTGTTGGGATGGTGATGACAAGGGGATGGCGGGGATGATAGGATAGTGTGGTGTTGGGATGGTGATGACAAGGGGATGGCGGGGATGATAGGATAGTGTGGTGATGGGATGGTGATGACAAGGGGATGGTGGGGATGATAGGATAGTGTGGTGTTGGGATGGTGATGACAAGGGGATAGCGGGGATGATAGGATAGTGTGGTGTTGGGATGGTGATGACAAGGGGATGGCGGGGATGATAGGATAGTGTGGTGTTGGGATGGTGATGACAAGGGGATGGTGGGGATGATAGGATAGTGTGGTGTTGGGATGGTGATGACAAGGGGATGGCGGGGATGATAGGATAGTGTGGTGATGGGATGGTGATGACAAGGGGATAGTGGTGATGATAGGATAGTGTGGTGATGGGATGGTGATGACAAGGGGATGTTGGGGATGATAAGATAGTGTGGTGATGGGATGGTGATGACAAGGGGATGGCGGGGATGATAGGATAGTGTGGTGTTGGGATGGTGATGACAAGGGGATGGTGGTGATGATAGGATAGTGTGGTGATGGGATGGTGATGACAAGGGGATGGTGGTGATGATAGGATAGTGTGGTGATGGGATGGTGATGACAAGGGGATAGTGGTGATGATAGGATACGAACACAACACCACAACACAACCCCTGTGGTTGATGGGATGGTGGATGCACAAGGGGATGTTTTGGGGTATGATTATGATAGTGTGGTGATGGGATGGTGATGACAAGGGGATGGTGGTGATGATAGGATAGTGTGGTGTTGGGATGGTGATGACAAGGGGATAGTGGTGATGATAGGATAGTGTGGTGATGGGATGGTGATGACTAGAGGATGGTGTGAAGAAGGATAACAATGGTAGGATATCGAGATGATAGGATGATATTAAGATGGTGTAATGATGGGATGGTGGTGATGGTGTTATAATAGGATGGTGTGATGATAGGATGGTTGTGATGATTGTTGGTGATATTTGTGATACAATTTGAATCTTTATACATGATAATATTTCTTAATTATTATTTCTCTTGTTACAATTAATGTTTCTTGATTGATTAGATTAATTAAATTAATCAATTAATCAATAATGTTTTGTATCTGTTTATTTTTCTTTATCGTCGTTAATAATATTATTGAATTAAATACATTTTCGAATATGATTTGAAATCAATTCCTATCGAGATGAAAAATAACCATACATGTTTTTCCTCTTCAGATATTTAACAATTATCTATCTATCTACATAGACACCTATTCATAAAGATAATATTCTTCATTCCAGTCTTTTATTATGAATGATGAACAGAGAGAGAGAGAGAGAGAGAATAAGGAAAAGACGAGGAAATACTGTGAGGAAACAACGTCATGTAATCGTATCAAATAATGTTATCTGATCCACTCTGGTGGTGCAATTCAATTCGCTGGAGTTACGAATGTCATTGTGTCTATAATCATTGCGTGATATGTTGTGTGATGTAACTTGTGTTTATGCTTGACAAGAAAGTTGGAATATTATGTATATATATATATATCTATATATATATATATATATAGTTTATATATATATATATATATATATAATATATATATATGTATATATATATATATATATATATATTTATATATATATATTAATATATAAATTTATATATGATATGTTTATCTATATAGTATAACTATATATATATATATATCTATTTATATATATATAATAATATATATATTTATATATATATGTATATGTAGATATTACATATACATACATATATATATATAGTATATATATATATATATATATATATATTATATATATATAATATTTATATATATATATATTCTATATATGTATGTTAGATGTATATATACATATACATTCCATATTATATAATCTATATATTTATATATATATATATATATTTATATATTATCTATATATATATTATATATATATAGATAGAGAGAGAGAGAGAGACGGGAGATGGGAAGAGTAAGGTGAGGATGAGTAGAGCGATGAGAGATGAGAGAGGAGCGAGAGAGGAGAGAGAGAGAGAGAGAGGGAGAGTCAGCGAGAGAGATGAGAGAGATGAGAGATGCGATTGATTTTGATTTTGATAAGTTGAGTCATACTATATACATTGTATACACATGAATAGGCATAGGGAGACTATGCCTAAATGATTTGTTAAGTTCATGATTAGATTCTGAGACATACATTGTTGGTACAAGCGGATTATTATTATTCAATAAAGCTAATATGTACAATGTTTTAACCGTCATCCTTTCACGAAATTCATTTCAAATTAGAGGACATATCTATTAAACACTACCTGGTCCAAAGATGTGTGTTGAATAGGAGAAGCTGACTGCACAACTGATTCGTTGCCCCAGCATTGTTTTGAACACTATCCTCCTCCCAGTAATATATGTTTGCGGATCACTACCTCAGCTGAACAATCATCATATCCTTTTCCCCCCCCCAAACACACCCCCATTATTCCCCACCATAAAACATTCTTTCATCCCCCCCCAAATCCACACCCCACCAACAACATTAAAACCTCTCCCCAAATCTAACCAATTCACCCCCCCCTAACCACACATACCCCCCCCCCCCCCCCCCTCAAACCTCAAAACACCCCCATACACTATCATCAAACCCCCCAAATCCCACACCTACCAACAATTCCCACCCCACTAACAAACAATAACCTACAACTATCAAATTTCCCTCCCATTCATATCCTCATTGCCATATTTTGCATTACTCTAGCCTTCTAATTGTTGGGATGGCTGTTGTTATTAGAGCAGGTTGCAGCATAATCAAGAGCGGGTCTTATTGTAAGTGTATACATCATTCTTACAATTCGTTATTGTTTGCCCCCGAAGTTACATTATTACAGCATCTGATTCGTTGGGCAGCTAATCTACTCTCATTTTTGATGATCACCTCAACATCTTCGGCCGTTTATGTGGAATTTTACTCCGTGATATCGAAATGTACTCAACTGAGCTATTACTATCATATCTATATGAAACCATGTTTATCTCGATCTTTTACATTGTGGACTATATTACCTTGGTCTTTTTATTGAAAATATTCAATCACTAGTTCTTTGCAGACGTTCGATTTTGTCCGCTGTGACATATACAGTCTTGATAATTTCTAGCATGAATCCAATATATCGTCTGCATAGCTTTATGATCGTGGCATTGGCTTGTTTGTTTAAAACGTCTGATAAGGGAGTTTACCAAAACGTTAAAAGAACAAGGGTTAGGTCTCACCTTGGGGGGTGACGAGCGACATGGGCCCTCTGTTCGCTCTTGTAGCCTTGATACACTACGGCTGATGCCTATTCTGAAAGTTTCCATTGTTCAACCGATGTTTTGTTCCCCGTTTCCCATCTGGGCTTCCTTGGGAGGGTGGAGTGTGTGTGTGTGTGTGTGTGTGTGTGTGTGTGTGTGTGTGGGTGTTGTGTGTGAGGTGTGGGGGGGGGGAGAGAGTGTTGGTTGAGTGTGTGTTGTGTTGTGGTGTGGGTGTGTGTGTGTGTGTGTGAGTGAGTGTGTGTGTCAGTGTGACAGTGTCTTGTGTGTGTGGGGGGGGGGTGTGTGTAGTTGTGTGTGTGTGTGGTGCAGGTGTATGTTTGTGTGTGTTTGGGGGGGGGGGGGGGGGGTGGGTGGGGTGGGGGGGTGGGGGGGGGGGGGGGGGGGGGGGGGTGTGGTGTTGTGGGTGGGGGGTGGGGGGGGGGGGGGGGGGGGGGGTGGGGGGGGGGGGTGTTGGGGGGGGGGGGTGGGGGGGTGGGGGGGGGGGGGGGTGGTGGGGGGGGGGGGTGGGGGGGGGGGGGGGGGGGGGGGGGGGGGGGGGGGTTGGGTGGGTGGGTGGGGTTGGGGGGGTTGGGGGGGGGGGTGGGTGGGGGGGGGGGGGGTTGGTGTGTTTGGGGGGGGGGGGGGGGTGGGGGGGGGTTGGGGGGGGGGGGGGTGGCGGTGGGGGGGGGGTTGGGGGGGGGGGGGGGGGGGGTGGGTTGTTTGTGTGTTGTGGGGGGTGGGGTGGGGTGGGGTTGGTTGTGGGTGTGGTTGTTGGGGGGGTGGGGGGGGGGGGGGGGGGTGGTTGGGGGGTGGGGGGGTGTGTTTGGGGGGGGGGGGTGGGGGGGGGGGGGGGGGTGAGTGGGGGGGGGTGGGGGGGTGTGGTGGGGGTGTGTGTTTGTGGGGGTGTGGGGGGGGGGGGGGGGGGGGGTGTGTGGGTGGGTTTTGGTGGTTGGGGTATGGGGGTTGGTGTGTGTTGTGGGTTTTGGGGTGTTTGTGGTGGTGTGGGTAGTGTGTGTGGTGTGTGTGTGTCGTGTGGGTGTGTGTGGAGGTGGGATACCTTACCTATTCCATCGACCCAACCCCCCCCCCCCCCCCCCCCCCCCCCCCCCCCCCCCCACGACCCCCCACCCCCCCCCCCCCCCCCCCCCCCCCGACCCCCCCCCCCCCCCCCCCCGCGCTGTGTGTGTGTTTTGGGTGTGTTTGTGTGAGTGTGTGTGTGTGTGTTTTGTTTTTAGGCGTGGTGTGGGTGTGTGTGTGTGTGTCGTTGTGGTGCCTCCGTGTGTAGGAGTGTGTGTGTGTCGTGGTGTGTGTGTGTGGTGTCGGCGGTGCTAGTGGGTGGGTCCTGCTAGGGAGTGGTGGTGTGGTTGGTGTTTCGGGTGTGGTGGGTGTATGGTGTGGTCGGGGTCACGACTCTGGGGGGGTGTAGAGAGAGAATGAGAAGAGAGCGAGATGAGAGCGAGGGGAGATGAGAGAGAAGAGAGAGAATTGGAGAGAGAGAGAGGGGAGGGAGATAGGAGAGAGAGAGAGAGAGCGGAGAGAGATGAGAGAGAGAGAGAGAGAGAGAGAGAGAGAGAAAAGAAAAGAGAGAGAGAGAATGAGAGGAGAGAGAGAGAGGATGGGAGGAGAGAGAGAGAGAGAGAGAGAGAGGAGAGAGGTAGGGAGAGGGAGAGAGAGAGAGAGAGAGAGAGAGAGAGAGAGAGAGAATGAGGAGAGAGATGAGAGAGAGAGAAGAGAGACGAGAGATTTTGATTTTGATTGTTTATTCCAAAAATTTTTTAACCTATATTCATTAGATTGATTTTGATTTTGATATGTTTATTCATACTATATACATTGTATACACATGAATAGGCATAGGAACTATGCCTAAATGATTTGTACAGTTCATGTTAGATTCTGAGACATACATTGTTGGTAAAGCAGATATTATTAATCAATAAGCTAATACTGTACAATGTTTTACGTTCAATCCTTTCACGAAATTCTTCAATTAGAGGACATATCATTACATAATGGTCAAGAGTGTGTGAATAGGGCTGACTGCACAACTTGCATTCAGTTGCCCCAGCATTGTTTGAAACACTATACTCCCAGTAATATATGTTGCGGTCACTACATCAAGCTGTCTCGTAACTCTGTTTGTATTGTCGTAGATATG
>NW_028234407.1:4913031-4920531 GCF_977035675.1 Penaeus japonicus
GATTAAATGACGTCATGGAGGAATCACGTGACGGCACGACGTCATCAATGAGAGAGAGAGATAGAAAGAGAGAGAGAGGAAGAGAGCGAGAGAGAGAGAAAGAGAGAGAGAGAAAGAGAGAGAGAGAGAGAGAAAGAGAGAGAAAGAGAGAGAGAGAGAGAGAAAGAGAGACAGAGAAGAGAGAGAAAGAGAGGAAGAGAGAGAGAGGGGGGGAGAAGAGGGGAAAGAGAGAGAGAGGAGAAAGAGAGGGAAAAGAGAGGAGAAAGAGGAGGAGAGGAGAGAGAGAGAGGAAGAAGGAGAAAGAGAAGAGAGAGGAGAAGAGAGAGAGAAGGAAGAGAGAAAGAAAAGAAAGAAAAGAATGAAACAAACAAACAGACAAACAAACAAATAAAACCAAATGCATAAAAAACGAGAGAAAAGAGAAAAAATGCACCCCCCCTCCTCTCCCCCCCACCCCCTCTCCCACCCGCCCACAGAAAAAATCAAAACATTTAATTATTTCAATAGATATCTTTTTTTTTTTTTTTTATCTTATTTCCCTCTTCTTCTTCTTCTTCTTATCTTTCATATTCCACATCTATATATTTTTCCATATCTTATCTCATATCTCATTTTATCCTTCTCCTACCCGCCCACAAAAAAAAAAAAAAAATCAAAACATTTAGCCAATGCTTGCATCTGATACTAGACCTCCGTGGGGAGAGAGCGTTCGACAAAGTCTTCGATGTTAAACACAAAGAGGGAGAAAAAATGATGCAGGAAATGCTTGCTTGGGTCACGTGAGGGTTTATTGTGTGCATGACTTCACTGTACGTTTATTTGAAGACGTACGTGCCTCTCCGTACGTGCATGATGATGGCAAAGTGGAGATGAAGGTGGAGGTTAGTGTGGACGTGGAGAGAATAGTATGAGATGGAGAGACGGGGTGGACAAAGAGAGAGAGAGAGATGGAGGGAGGGAGGGAGAGAGAGAGAGAGAGAGAGAGAGAGAGAGAGAGAGATGGAGGGAGAGAGAGAGAGAGAGAGGCAGAGATTGAGATAGATAGATGGATGGAGAAAGAGAGAGAGAGAGAGAGAGAGAGAGAGATGGAGGGAGAGAGAGAGAGAGAGAGGCAGAGATTGAGATAGATAGATGGATGGAGAAAGAGAGAGAGAGAGAGAGAGAGAGAGAGAGAGAGAGAGAGAGAGAGAGAGAGAGAGAGAGAGAGAGAGAGAGAGAGAGAGAGAGAGAGAGAGAGAGAGAGAGAGAGAGAGAGAGAGAGAGAGAGATTGAGATAGATAGATGTATGGTGAAAGAGAGAGAGATGGAGGGAGAGGAAGTATAAGAGAGAGAGAGAGAGATTGATATAGATAGATGGAGAAAGAGAGAGAGAGAGAGAGAGAGAGAGAGAGAGAGAGAGAGAGAGAGAGAGAGAGAGAGAGAGAGAGAGAGAGAGAGAGAGAGAGAGAGAAAGAGAGAGAGAGAGATGGAGGGAGAAGGAGAATAAGAGAAAGCGAGAAATTGAGATAGATAGATAGATGGAGAAAGAAAGAGAGAGAGAGATTTAATTAGATAGATAGATGGAAGGAGATTGAGAGAGATTGATATAGATAAAGAGAGGGAGAGCGAGAGAGAGAGAGAAATGGAGGGAAAAGGAGAGGCAGAGGGAGACTGAGAGGGAAAGGGAGAGGGAGAAGGAGAGGGAGAGTGAAAGGGAGAGGGAGATGGAGAGGGAAAGGGAAAGGAAGGGAGAGTGAGAGTTGGAGGGAGAGTGATGAGAGGGAGGGAATGAGAAAGAAAGAGAAAAGGAGAGATAGATAAATAGACAGAGAGAGAGACAGAGAGAGAGAGAGAGAGAGAGAGAGAGAGAGAGAGAGAGAGAGAGAGAGAGAGAGAGAGAGAGAGAGAGAGAGAGAGAGAGAGAGAGGAGAGAGAGAAAGAGAAAGAGAAAGAGAGAGAGAGGAGAGAGAGAGAGAGAGAGAGAGAGAGAGAGAGAAAGGGAGAGAGAGAAAGAAAGAGAGAGAGAGAGAGAGAGAGAGAATGAGAAAGAGAGAGAAAATGAGAGAGATATAAAAAAAGAGAAAGAGAGAGAGAGGATGAGAAAGAGAAGGAGAGAATGAGAAAGAGATAGACAGATAGAGAGAGAGAGAATGAGAAAGTGATAGATAGATAGATAGATAGAGAGAATGAGAAAGAGAAAGATATAAATATATATATAGAGAGAATGAGAAAGAGAGAGAGAGAACGAGAAAGAGATAGATGGATAGATAGATAGAGAGGTCGCAAACACACAAGTCTTACAAGGAAAGGCCAGCCACACTCCTCCAGTCATGGCGCTCGTAAGAGTGTAAATATGTCCGACCTTAAACCTGACCTTAAGCACATAAATGCAGCCCCTTTGCCTCTTCCTCCCGCCCTTCCAGCCCACACGCCCACGCTAACCACACGATTCACGCCCATTCCCTACGCTATGTTGCTACTGCACTGTTTTGTTTTGGCTTTCCTGTATCCTTCTTCCTTTTTTCCGTCTATTTTCTTCGTTGCTTCTGTATTTCTTTTTCTCTTCACTTTTTTTTTTGGCTTTCTTTTTTTCGTTCTTCTTTACCTTTCCTTTTATATTCCTAATTCTTGTTCCCTTTTTTCTCCATTCCTTCCCTCTCCCCTCCATCTCCTCCCTTACTCTCCTTTCCTATCCATCCCTTTCTCTCTCTTTCCTCCCTTCCCTCCTCCCCCATGCCCTCCACCCAATTAACATTCATTCCATCAGGATCTCTCCGTCTCCCTCCCACGTATTTCCTCCTCCTCTCCCTCCCCCCTTCCTCCTTCGCTCCCAATAAGGAGTCATCTAACTCTAAAACCGCCCACTTGTTCCTCCTTCCCTCCCACCCTCCCTCCCTCCCTCTGTCCCTTCCATCCCCTCCACCACCCACCCACCCTACCTCTTTCTCTCCCCACCTTCCACCCTTCCCGCCGCCCACGCCCACACATATCCTGCTGAGTTCCTTCCAGGACACGACCGCTGACTCCCACCGTCTCCTGCTGAAATCTTTCTTATAGCCTCTCATTCTTTCTCTTTCTCCCTCCCTTTCTCCTTCCTTCCTTCCGCGATGGGGTGTCTTAGTATATTGAAACTAATAACCCACATAAAGTAGGAATGTGATGCCAGACACAAGGTTTATGCAAATGATTTTTATTCCATAAGGCAGATAGTCTACGTTATGGTACAAGAAAAGTATTAATCACCACAGCACAATGATCACTGTAAAAAAACACTATAACGACACGCATAAACAGGAGGAGATATCAGGTGTCAGTGGTAGCGCAGTCGATCCCGGTCCGTCTGTCTGTATGTTCCAGAAATTCCCGGTTACATGGAGGGTTTTCCCATTAATTTATATGGAGGGTTTTCCCATCGATATTCGCAGGATTGGTTACGTGGATACATAGCAGTCAACGATATTCAATTGGTCAACATAATTGATAACTATGTGTAAAGTGCCTATCCGTCTATGTTGACCTGATCTGACCTGGTTCAAGAGAGGCATACCTGATGCCTCATTACTAGAATGTTGTATTCATGAAATATTTGTATATTGATGTATTTTATATTAAATATAAACATACTATATGGTCCTCATACCCTCTCTCTATCCCCTCTGCTATTCCTCCATCCCTCTCTCTCTCTCTATCTCTCTTTCTCTCACTCTCACTCCCTCCTTCCATCTCTCTCACTATCTCACCCTTCATCCTACCCCCTTCCATCTCTCTTTATCTCTCTAATTCATTCTCCCTCTCTTACCCCCCTCCTGCCCTCCCTCCCTCCATCTCTCTCTCTCTTTCTCACCCTTCCTCCCTCCATCTCTTTCTCTCTCTCTCACCCTTCCTCCCTCCCTCCATCTCTCTCTCTTTCTCTCACCCTCCCTCCTGTCATCTCTCACTCTTTCTCTCTCTCTCTCAGTCGTGTTGTATCTATCTTTCTCTCTCTCTCTCTCACCCTTCCTCCCTCCCTCCATCTCTCTCTCTCTCTCTTTTAGTCGTGTTGTATCTCTTTCGCTCACCCTTCCTCCCTCCCTCCCTCCATCTCTCTCTCTCTTTCTCTCACCCTCCCTCCTGTCATCACCCTCTCTCTCTCTCACCCTCCCTCCATCTCTCTCTCTTTCTCTCACCCTCCCTCCTGTCATCTCTCTCTCTCTCACACACACTTCCTCCCTCCCTCCCTCCATCTCTCTCTCTTTCTCTCACCCTCCCTACTGTCATCTCTCTCTCTCTCTCACCCTTCCTCCCTCCCTCCATCTCTCTCTCTTTCTCTCACCCTCCCTCCTGTCATCTCTCTCTCTCTCTCTCACCCTTCCTCCCTCCCTCCCTCCATCTCTCACCCTCCCTACTGTCATCTCTCTCTCTCTCTCTTACCCTTCCTCCCTCCCTCCATCTCTCTCTCTTTCTCTCACCCTCCCTCCTGTCATCTCTCTCTCTCTCTCTCACCCTTCCTCCCTCCCTCTCTCTCTCTCACCCTCCCTACTGTCATCTCTCTCTCTCTCTCACCCTTCCTCCCTCCCTCCATCTCATTCTCTTTCTCTCACCCTCCCTCCTGTCATCTCCCCCTCTCTCTCTCTCACCCTTCCTCCATCTCTCTCTCTTTCTCTCACCCTCCCTACTGTCATCTCTCTCTCTCTCTCTCACCCTTCCTCCCTCCCTCCCTCCATCTCTCTCTCTTTATCTCACCCTCCCTCCTGTCATCTCTCTCTCTCTATCCCCCTTCCTCCCTCCATCCATCTCTCTCTCTTTCTCTCACCCTCCCTTACTGTCATCTCTCTCTCTCACCCTTCCTCCCTCCCTCCATCTCTCTCTCTTTCTCTCACCCTCCCTCCTGTCATCTCTCTCTCTCTCTCTCTCTCTCTCTCTCTCTCTCTCTCTCTCTCTCACCCTTCCTCCCTCCCTCCATCTCTCTCTCTTTCTCTCACCCTCCCTACTGTCATCTCTCTCTCTCTCTCTCTTACCCTTCCTCCCTCCATCTCTCTCTCTTTCTCTCACCCTCCCTCCTGTCATCTCTCTCTCTCTCTCTCTCTCTCTCTCTCTCTCTCTCTGCTCCTTCATCTTTCTCTCCAAACGGAACGCCACGAAGAGTTCAAGAACCTGCAGTGACCTCTTCGCTATCTGAAAAAAAATGAAGAAAAAAATGAAAGAAAGAAAGGAAGAATAATACGAAAGTCGATGATTTAAGTGAGATAGAATGAGGAAGAGAGAGAGAGGGAAAGGGAGAGAAAGAGAAAGAGCGACAGGGAGGAGAGGAAGATGGAGAGGAGAGAGAGAGAGAGAGAGAGAGAGAGAGAGAGAGAAAGATAGAGAGAAGGAGAGATAGGGAGATAGGGAGAAAGATAGAGAAAGTGTGTGTGTGTGTGAGAGAGAGAGAGAGAGAGAGATAGAGAGAGAGAGAGAAGAGGGATAGAGAAAGAAAGAGAGAGAGAGAGAAACACAAACACATGGCAAGGATTACTGAATTCCCCCCCCTCCCATCATCTTCTAATAGACTTCGCTTATCATCGTAATTCTGTCGAGTATCTTAATGTCTTCAGATACGTAAGGAAAAATAGGATTGTGAATTAGACAAAAAAATGTCGCTATTTTATATAAACCAAGAGGAGTGTGGGAAAGATAGAGAGAATAGGAGGGAGAAATATAGATGGAGATAGATAGATAGATAGTTAAATAGACAGATTAACTGACAGACCGATAGACCGACAGGTATCCAGGCATACAGACACAGACACATACATACAGACAGACAGATAGACAGAGAGATTCTTTCTATTCTTCTATCTATCTCTTTCTCTCCCTTTTCACTCTCACGTATAACCTATCCATCTATCCATACACGCTCGTTCATTAGATAAAACAAACAAACAAACAAAAAAACATAAAAAAAAAATCAATCTGCATTCAAAACTACAACGTACGTCACACCAACCCATCATTGTTGACAAATTATCATTGCAATCAATAACCTTAAACTCAACATGCAAACAACTCTTGATAAAGAATGATATCACTAAATAAAACAACCAAACATCACTTGGCTTAATCACAACAAAGGGAGGGTCGAGGACGCTCATGATGTCATGCATACAGACAAACACATTTTTCGAGCTTCATGTTGTATCCTTGGACTTTCCTTCATGACACAAGGGAGATCTGAAGGATGCTGAAACCTTGTGATGGATTCTGAAGGATTTGAAGGATGTTAGAGTCTTCTTGAGAGGTTGAGATGTGTTGCTGGATGTTTTTCGGTATTCGTGTTAGGATTATTGACTTAGAATTTATATTAGCTTTATTGTTGTTATCAGTATTATTGTTATCGTTATCTTTATCATCGTTAGTGTTGTTGTTATTACCATTATCCGTATCATCATTACTGATATCATCATTATTATCATTGTCATCATTATTGTTGTCATTACCATTATCCTTATCATCATCATTATTGTTATCATCATTGTTATTATCATTATCATTATTAGTAAAGGTATGATTAAGACTGAATAATTACACAGCTTAAGAGATGTAATTAAAACGTTTCAAATATTTTCGTCAGAATTAGACTTAATTCTGACGAATATATTTGAAACGTCTAAATCAAATCTCTTGTGTTGTGAAGTTATTATCTCATTCATACCCTTATCTACATATGATAACATGGATCCTTTTCATGATTAATTATCATCGTTATTGCAATAATCATCATTATTATCACTACTATTAATAATGATAGTAGTATTGCTGGTCTCCCTTTTCTTCTGCTTCTTATTATTACTATCATTGTTATAATTATGACTATTATTACTGCTATCATTATTACTGCCCTTATCATTATAATCATTATGATTATCTTTACTATCATTATTATAACCATAATCATTATCGTTATCATCATCAGTACTGCTCTTATTATTGATGATATTTTCAGGATTATCATGATTATCATTATCATTGTTGTTATTATTATCATTATTATTATGATTATTGTGAACATCATTATCGATATTAACCTCATTAATATTCATTACTCTCTCTTATTGCCTTGACTATTATTGATATTACTTAAACTAATAACAGTGGTAATAAAACATCATCATCAAAATTATCATCATTATAGGAAATTTTTATCGTAAATGTTATTATTATCATTGTTATTTCTACTATCATTATTGTTGTTATTTTCATTTAGTGATTATCATTATCCTTATTATCGCTATAATCACAATCTAATTGCCGGATCGTAAAGAAAACTGTTTTGAAAAAGACGTAAGGGAAAAAAAAAAATTATATTGCATGTTGATTTATATTCGTATTTATGAAATGGAAGTATCTTATCTCCCAAACAAATGGAAAAAAAATGTTATGAGTGTATTGTTTTCTCATTCAAAATAGACCTTTGGCAAATAAGGCCCTTTCTTCCTAAATAAACCTCTATCATTAAAGAAAAGATAGAGGTCTATGTTGCACGGATGCATAGCTGTTATTCGT